>NC_143511.1:84611917-84819417 GCF_031878675.1 Megascapheus bottae
GGTCACAAATCCCATCAAGGCCAGCCGGTAACCAGCCTTCCCTTTCCAGATGACCTTCCATCTGTACCCGTGTTTGACAGAACACTGCCTGTGAAGCAGATGCACGTGCTTGAGACTCTGGACCTTCTTGTCCTCAGAGCAGACAAAGGTGCTACCCCTCTGCACATGCGCGGTGTGGGAGGACCCTGGCGGGCTCCTGGGGCGGCAGTGAGGACCACCAGGACCTGGCCACACAGGAGAAGCTACTGCTGCTTTTCCCAGTGTCAAGGCTGGGATCCCTTGATGGCACAGTTGTTGAGGGGGAGGGGACTGAGCAGTGGAAAAAAAGGGCTGCATCACTGACTGTGGTTGTGTAAAAGTGCTGTGGAGTGTCTCGCAAGTCTACACCCTCCCTCCGATTACTTTGCTACTGTCATCGTACTTCCCATCTAATCCCCTTCTCTGCCTTCTTCCTACTGTCACCAGGGAAAGATGCCCGCCTCTTCGTCTTCAGGCTGAGCACTGTGCAGAAAGGCCTTGAGGGGAAACAAGCGGGGAGGGGCCGGTCTGACTGCCGAGAAAACAAGCTGGAGAAAACCAAAGGTGACTTGGCCTTCCTAGTTGAGAAGTTCCGGCCCGATTCCTTATTTTTTCTCAGCCTGCCTAGTTTTTTGCTGATAATAAAAATGACTGGGGAAGTTGTTGCCTAGCAGGCCCAAAACCCCGAGTCTGATCCCCAGCACTGCATGTTGAAGACTAGGAATTCTAGGCCTCTGTCACCAGTTTTGGAGGTGAGTTGAAGTCCATTAGCAACTTTGTGAGTAAATTTTTTTTTTTCTTTTTGCCAGTCGTGGGCCTTGAACTCAGCCTAGGCACTGTCCCTGAGCTCCTTCACTCAAGGCTCACGCTCTTCCACTTTTAGCATCAGCTCCATTTGTGGGTTTTGAGTAGCTAATTAAAGACTTTTCTGTCCAGGTTAACTTTGAACCACGTTTCCTCAAATCTCAGCCTCCTGAGTAACTAACATTACAGGCATTAGCCACTTGTTCCCAGCTGGGTAAAAATATTTCTAGAGTTTGTTTCCTGGAGTTTTGATTACCTCTACTTCGTTTTCTGCCTGTAGTAAGTTTGAGTCCACGTCCACTAAACGGCTGACGCCGTTTCCATGTTGGCTCCATTTTCCCTGGCATCAGAATCTTCCTCAGCTAACCCCTGAGTGGTGTTTAACTTCTAGGGTTCTTGGAAACAATTCCAGACCACCTCCTCTGTTGCGATTCCATCACGTATCTTCACAGGCTGCCACCTGTATGCTGTTAACACACATCACAGCAGAGAGCTCAGAATCGTGGTTGCCATTCGGAATAAACTGCTTCTGATCACAAGGAAACACCCCAAACCAAGCAGGGCAGCCAGCGCCTCCCTGCTGTCCCCCGTATCGGAGTCTCCTGTTGAAGAATTCCAGTACATCAGGGTAGGTTTCCTCCCATTCTGGGACTATGCACTGCTTCAGCAGCTCACGAGGAGCCCTGTGTTCTAGACTTAACCCTAGTCTAAGATGAAAGAGACCACTGCGAGCACATTCTCTAGTGCTTGGAGGCCTCCGCAAAGACTTGGCTGGAAAGTGGGAGGCCACTGTGTGTGTGTGTGTGTGTGTGTGTGTGTGTACATGCACGTATGCACATGTGCCAGTCCGAAGGCTTGAACTTGGGGCTTTGGCGCTGTCCCTGAGCTCTTTTGCTCAAGGCTAGTAATCTACCACTTTGAGCCACAACACCACTTCTGGTTTTCTGGTGGTTAATTGGAGATGAGAGTCTCATGAGCTTACCTGCCCTGGCTTTGAACCTCACTCCTCAGATGTCAGCCTCCTGAATAGCTAGGATTATAGTCATGAGCCACCTGGGTCTGGTGTTATTTAAGAACTACAGTTCGTCAAGCTGTGAGATATGTCCAGCACAGTTCACTAAGGCTGGGTATTCCTGTGGTCTAATGAGACGTGATCTATGTCTAGGATTAATACTTCCTTAATTGTGCCTATCAATTTCTGCGCTTATTCAGTATAATGTTAAGTCAAAGTAAGTTAAACTGTTGCTCTAAATAGGTGTCAGACTTCTCATTCTAAGGGATATTTATTCTTAGGAATATTTAGGGCCATCATGTACTTTGAGCTGTGAGATCACATTTTCTTCCCTCAAATCTCCACTCTACCCATATAAACTGTGACATACCAGTCATCTGTAAAGTGGTCACACCTACTTCATAACATTGGTACAAGAACAGTGTTTGGCATATGAACAGCCAAGCGCTCTTCATTAGCACAAATACCATGTTGTTAGCAATTTATATTAGTTACTAAGTCACTGTGTGAGGGCTAAAGCAAGCCACACCATGGACTCCTGTTGCCTCCCCCTTAGCAGGGTCAGAGGTCTGAATCTTAGGGACAGATTATAGGGAGAAAAACCCTGTCTCTGCCTTCTGCAGCAGCCTGTAGGAGGGGCAGGGGTGTGAGACTAACTGAAGCCAACAGTCTGTGCCCCATTCTGCCGATTACATCCTTTTTTTTTCTTTTGTGGGTCATGGGGCTTGAACTCGGCCTGGACACTGACCCTGAGCTCTTTAGCTCAAGGTTACCAGCCTACCCCTATGCTTGGGCCTTGTCCCTGATCTCTTCAGCTCAAGGCTACCACCCTACCCTTAAGCCAAGCCCCACTTCCAGTTTTCTAGAGGTTAACTAGAGATAAGTGTCTCGGGTCCTTTTGTGCCCGGGCTGGCTTTGAACCTTGATCCTCAGATCTCAGCCTCCTGAGTAGCTAGGATGACAGGCGTGAGCCACCTCGCCCAGCTCTTACATCCTTCTTAATCACACAGGAGATCTGTCTGTCTGATTCCCCTTCGGTGATGACCTTGGTGGATGGGCCAACAGAGGAGAGCGACAACCTCATCTGTGTGGCTTACCGGCACCAGTTCGATGTGGTGAACGAGAGCACAGGGGAGGCCTTCAGGTTGCATCACGTGGAAGCTAACAGGGTAAGAGATGAAGGGACAAGTGGGAATCAGAGAGCTCAGGAGTTGTGTCTTCTAACTTCAGGTGCCACGTTTAGATAGCTCTAGAATTACACTTTGTATATATGTGAGTGTTATGCTGTTTAGGTTGAACTCCATCAAGTTGTAGAGAGAACCAGAGCAGTCCATATTCTGTAATGTAACTGTCGCATCGTCCTGCTCCACCTTTCAGGATCTCCCCTGCATCTCCACTCTGCCAAACAAATAGCAGAAAAGCTATTTGTCAAGCAGTGCATAGTGGGAGGGCCTTTGGAGAGCAAGCTTTGCTCTCTGTGGCCTGCAGACTTATAGACTGGGGATTAAGTGCCCAGGGTGGGAACAGCACCCCTTCTCCTTCCCCATAGGGGCCCACTACAAAAGGAAGACGGGAGGGGTCTCCATTCCCTGAGGGTCTGCACCCCCTTGCTAAGCTGCAGAACAAGAATGTCTTGGTTTGGGACACAATATAGGGCCACCTACATTGTACTGGAGCTCTAGAGATGACTATACAGGGTGTGAACCCTTGGCACCCTCTGGAAGGTGGCAGACACTCGCCACCTGAGGCCTGTGACCTGTGTGAGCTCCTGGGTTCACTGTGGCTGTAAGGCAGGCAGGATCTGATAACAAGGGGCTGCTGTTCAGAGGCAGCACAAACCAGCTTCCTCACTAAGGACTAAGACACACAGAATGACACCATCACCCCACAGAGAACACAGCTCCCTTTGAGGGCTTCCATACCCACAAGGCTCCCCCACTCCCGTTCAGCAGAATCCATCAGAGGCTGGATTCCCTCTCTGCAGGCCATGAAGTTTGTGTTAGGCATGTTTTGCCCAAATATTCATTATAAACTGCTAATTACTATTTTTTTAATTTTTTATTGTAATTAATAAAAGGGTTCCATGATATTTGCCAGATAGAAGGTGCATTAATTCACATACATTGATACCCTTTCATATGTCTTGGTTGCTAATTACTATTTTAAGAAGGTTTAACACCTAATTGGAATGAGATTTTAAGAAAGAGAAAAATCAGAAATAGACAAAATCCAGATCTAAATAAAAGGTTGTCTGTCTGCAGCTGTCATCTATTACCCTGGCTCCTGTCCTTACTCTTGTCTGTACTGATAAAAGCTCAGGCTGTCTGCAGTGGAAGGGGCTTTAAAAGCCACTTTCCCTAGAGGCTTCACTGGGCAGGAAGGTAGCATAGGGACCTATCAAGGAGCCCCAGATTATTCTAATGCTCAGCCAAGTCTGGAAGCCAAGGGTAGATTCCGTCTTTGCCCCAACCCTGCCCCCACTTCTGGATTTTTTTTTTATTGTTTTTATTATTATTATAAAAGTGATGTTCAGGGCCGGGAATTTGGCTTAGTGGTAGAGTGCTTGCTTAGCATGCATGAAAGACCCAGGTTCAATTCCTTGGTACCACATACACAGAAAAGCCAGAAGTGGTGCTGTGGCTCAAGTGGTAGAACACTAGCCTTGAAAAAAAAAAAATGTGATGTAGAGAGGTTACAAATATATGTCAGGTTAAAAAAAAAAAAAAACATTTATTTTTGGACAATGTCGCTCCCTCCCTTGCTCCCAGTGTTTTCCTCCCATCGCCAGTCACAAGTTGTATAGTTCATTTTCAACAATGTCCAGTGAGTACCACTGCTGCAACACTTCTAGCTGTTTGTTAGCTAATTGGACATGAGTCTCACAGACTTTCCTGCTGGGCTGGCTTTGAACTGTAATCAGATCTCAGCTTCCTGGGTAGCTAGGATTACAGGTGTGACCCACTGACAACTGACAAAAATCCAGGATTTTTTAAATAACCTCTAGGAAATACTGATATACAGACAGACTCAGTAAAATGTGTCCTGACCCTCTTCCTAATCTAAGGCTTGTGGCCCAACATCCCAGCACCTGCAAGCCAGCAGCTTCTCCTTAGGGCCTCTGACTCTTCCAGTCTGTGAACTTCTGGAGAGCACATCCAATTTGTCCTTTAAAAGTTCTCCTCCAGCCAGGCACAGTAGCTCACACCTGTAATCCTAGATACTCAGGAGGCTGAGATCTGAGGATCGCAGTTCAAAGCCAGCCTGGGCACTAAAAAGATCGTAAAGACTCTTATCTCCAATTAAATACTAGAAAACCGCTGCTCAAGGGGTAGGGCATTAGCCTTGAGCTGAAGACCTCAAGGACAGTGCCCAGGCCCAGAGTTCAAGTCCCACGACTGACAAAAACAAAACAAAACAAAACAAAACCTGTCTCCTTCAGCCAGGCACAGTGGCTCACACTAGTAATTCTAGCTACTGAAGAGGATCAGGAGACTCTTAGTTCAAGACCAGCCTGAACAAAAATGTTCACATGACCCCCCTTCTCAGTCAATATCTGAGCATGATGGCATGTACCTGTTATTCTAGATATGTAGAAGGCTGATATCAGGAGAATTATAGTTCCAGACCAGCCCAGGTAAAAACACGTTCACAGGATTCCCACTCAGTGAAGAAGCTGATCATGGTAGCACATGCCGACAACCCAGTGTCAGGAAGTATAAAATGGTCTGAGCAGAGGCTTCAGCAAAAAGGTCTGAGACACATGGCTCAGGAGTAAAGTTCTTGCATAACAAGTGTGAGGCTCTGAGTTCAAATCCTTCTACCCCCAAAAGAAGGAGGAAGAGGAAGAAACTGTTGTTGAATTTCTGCAAGCATAAAAATAAATTTTGCTTTTCACAACTGCATGTGACCAGCAAGAAGGCAGAAAAGTGATGGACAGCAGATCTTTGTCCAGTCTTCCTGGGGAAAATGTCCTCACCTTACATCACAGAAACCTCCTGCCAAGTTCCTCAAAACAAATAATGCTTAAGTGGCTGAAAATTTTGCCACTTAGTAACTTTTTTTTTTTTTTTTGCCAGTCCTAGGCTTGAGGTCAGGGCCTGAGCACTGTCCTTGGACTTTCTCAAGGCTAGAGCTCTACCACTTGAGCCTCAGCACCACTTCCGGCTTTTTTCTATGTATGTGGTACCGAGGAATTGAACCCAGGCCTTTGTGCATGCTAGGCAAGCACTCTACCACTAGACCAAACTCCTGGCCCCAACACTTAGTAACTTTTATCAGGGCATCTACAGAGAAACAATAATGTTCTTAAACTTTTTAGTTGCTATTTACTTATATTTAGAGTCCTGATAACTCATTAGACTGCTTCTGGACAGTTTTATCTTAAGGTTTATAAAATTCCAAGAAGAATTAGGCTTTAAAATAGTGGGTTCTTTTATTTTTGTCAGGCATGGGGCTTGGACTCTGGGCCTGGGTGCTGTCCCTCAGCTCTTCAGCTGAGGCTATCACCCTACTCCTGGAACCACAGTGTTACTTCTGGTTTTCTGGTGTTAATTGGAGATAAGAGTCTCACAGACTTTAGTGCCTGGGCTGGCTTTGAACCACAATCCTCAGATGTCAGCCTCCTGAGTAGCTAGGATTATAGGCATGAGCCACTGCACCCAGCTTTATTTATTTATTTACTTACTTATTTACTTATGTACTTATTTTACCAGTCCTGGGGCTTGAACTCAGGGCCTGAGCACTGTCCTTGGGCTTTCTCAAGGCTAGAGCTCTACCATTTCTGGCTTTTTCTATGTATGTAGTACCGAGGAATCAAACCCAGATCTTCATGCATGCTAGGCCACACACCCAGCCCTAAAATATTCTATCTTATCTTTAATGTACTTTAGAAAAAACAAAAGAGGGGCCGGGAGTTTGGCCTAGTGGTAGAGTGCTTGCCTAGCATGCATGAGGACCCGGGTTCGATTCCTCGGTACCACATACATAGAAAAAGCCAGTAGTGGTGCTATGGCTTAAGTGGTAGAGTGCTGGCCTTGAGAAAACCCAAGGACAGTGCTCAGGCCCTGAGCCCAAGCCCAGGACTGGCAAAAAAAAAAAAAAAAGAATTTTCCTAACGAGGATAAAAAAATCTTCTAATGAAATGAAGAAATTAGTCCCCTTCCTGGGTCCTGTCTGGCGAGGGTGTGGACAACCTCCCCACAGTGAATTGGCATCTGTGGAGTGCTCACAGCGCACCGCATATTTGAAGGGAGATTGGGCATCTTTGCAAAGATCTGACCATCTAATTGACCATCTAATTGAGATCTTAGCCCTAGGGATATAGAGAAAGCAATGAGCAATGCAGTTGCTAATAACTAGTCAGAAGCAGGTGCAGCAGCAGCACTAACCTTTAACCAAGAGTTTCTTGCAGCTTGGCCCCCAGTGCAGGGAGCTGACCTGGCCCAGCTTTCTGGAGATTTGGTCACAAATGACACTGGTATCTGCTCTCTGAAGAGCATCAGTGCCGGTTGGACTGACATTGCTTCCTTCCTCTATGCCTCCCTATTCCTCCTCAGGTTCTTAGACAATGCTAGAGAGGAAAGGATGCCAGGAGCCACGTGCTGTCATGCTAGCTACTCAGAAGGGCACTGATGGCTCACACCTGTAAGCCTGCTACTCAGGAGGCTGAGATTTGAGGATCACTGTTCAAAGCCAGCCTGAGCATAGAAGTCCATGAGACTCTTACCTCCAAGTTAACCACCAGAAAACAGGAAGTGGCACTATGACTCAAGAGCTCAATTCCTCCGTACCACATATGTAGAAAAAAACCGGAGGTGGTGCTGAGGCTCAAGAGGTAGAGCGCTAGCCTTGAGAAAGTCCAAGAACAGTGCCCAGGCCCTGAAGCGCTAGCCTTGAGAAAGTCCAAGAACAGTGCCCAGGCCCTGAGTTCAAGGCCCAGGACTGGCAAAAAATAAAAAAAGAGCTCAAGGATAGCGCCCAGGGCCAGAGTTTAAGCCCCATCACCAACCAAAAAAAAAAAATTGAGATCTGAAGATCATGATTCAGAACTAGTCCATGTAGACAAATCCTAGAGATTCTCATATCTCCAATTAACTAGCAGATAAATAGAAATGGAGGTGTAGGTCAAGTGATAGAGCACCAATTGTGAGTGAAAAAAACGTAGCAAAAGTGTAAAGCCCTGAGTTCAAGCCCCTTTATTGGACAAAGACAGAGCTAGAAGAAGAGAGGGAGAAGGAAGGGAGGCAGAGGGAGGGAGGAGGTAGAGGGAGGAGGAAGGGAAGAGAATAAACATTTAAGAAGTACTAAAACAGCATTCTATTCTGGAAGGCAACATCAAGTTCACTGTACCAACAGGCCAGCCATGGCCTACTGCCCCGGCTCTGGCAGCCAGCACTGGCCTCATTCCCAAAGCCAAATCTCCTCTGGAAGGCACTGCACACTGGATCTAGAACTTGGCTTATTCCTGGTCTGAATCCCCCTCTTGGCATCTGCCCAGACCCTATGGTTCTCACGAATCCAGAACCATGTGGGAAGTCTGACCCCTGAGCTGGCTATGGCTGCCTCTCAATACCTGATGCTGTCCCTGACTTTCTGTGCTCAAGGCTAGTGCTCTACCATTGGATCCATGGCTCTTATTCAGGACTTTTGATGGCTAATGGAGATAAGAGTCTCGTGGACTTGACTGCCTGAGCTGGCTTCAAACCTCCATCCTTAGGTCTCAGCCTCCTGAATAACTAGGTTTATAGGCATAAGCCACTGGATGGTATGGAGGCTGACTCCTGCCAGGGAGAGACAAGATATTGGTGTCAAGGTGTAAAAGGGTCACTATGCTAAGTGCTGGTAAAGATCTGAGCAAAGTGGCATGGCACATCCCAGGAGGATGTGCTCAAGACCAGGCCTGGGTCTGGAAGGCCATGCGTACTTCCCCACTGCTGCCCTTCACCCCCAACTCACAGGCTTGAACCTGAACTGCAGACTGTCTCAGGCTCCCCTCCCACTGACAATAGCCACCAAATGACCTCCAAAAGACCATTCCTCTACCCCAGATCTTCCCAGCAACCTATGAACACTCATGTCCCCATTTTTACATAAAGGGACACTGAAGCTCAGAGAAGAGTAGTTATGTGGATACCCACAAGCTACACGGCATAAGCAGGACTCTGAGCTAGGCTGCTTGACCCCAGAGGTCATGCTCTTGAGTGCTGGTTCCTCCAAGCCAGTATGGCGGGTGGGGATCAGGTCCAGGCCACACAGTTGGCACCATGTGGATGGAATCTTGACTCTGGCTGAAGCCCCAAACCTCTGAGAGAGTATAGTATGCGAGCCTGTATCTCTAAAGCAGCAGGGCCAAGTGCCATGCATTTGGTCACATGCCAGGACTGGCAGGTATACTAAGGAGACAGCCTGTCATGAGACTGTGGGGAAGGAGCAGTGCATGCAGAACAATGCAGGCTGTGCAGAGCACGGGGTGGGAGATGGAGAGGCATGGAGTTATATGGGCTCTGAAACCCCGCTTGTTTCTGATTCCTAGTGAAATGCTGATCCCCAGTCTCCCATGCTCTCTAAGCATCTGCTTTAACTCAGCTTTTTCTATCTCATGCCTGCAGTCACTGCAGCTCTGCACCCTAGTGGCACCTGTGCTAGGTGCTGGGGAGGCAGAAATGACCTGCCAGCACCCAAGTTCCAGAGGGCCGAGGACCACTCCCAACATGCTAGCTTGAGCTTTTCCGAGTGTCACTGTCCCAGCCACCACTACCACTGCCCATTGTCATTGCAGGTTAATTTCGTTGCAGCTATTGATGTGTATGAAGACGGAGAGGCTGGCCTGCTGCTGTGCTACAACTGTAAGTTAAGGATGCATTCTTCTGTCTGTGCACCAAAATGGACTGCTCCAGGCAGCAGAAAGCAGCCTATCCTTGCTTCTCCTGGTGTAACTCTGCTCCAGGAAGTGCCTAAAACTTGCATCCCTCCCCTTTCCCCCCTCCCACAAAGTTCCCACTACACCCTAGACTCCTTGATGCCTGGTGTCAGAGTCACAGCCTGTGACAACGTCTCCAGATGTGGCAGGAGTGACGGTAGCCTCCAGTTAGAGGCCTCCATGTGTGCCTTGTGCTGTGCGTCGGTGCAGCGGTCACTGACGTGCTCACATTCCGTGTCACCGCTGTTACTATCCTCAGTGTGGAGAGAAGGCGGCTTTTTCAAGTTGTGCGGCTACTAATCCTCAGGCCAGGGGTTGCATCTGGGGCCCTTTTGACTCCAGTACCCCAAATATTAACTTCTGTTATTGCAGGTTGAGTACCCCTTATCTGAAATGCTTAGAGGTGTTTCAGATTCAGCTCTTTTAGGATTTTGGAGTACTTGCACGTGCATGACAAGATATCTTGGGATGGAACCAAGTCTGAACACTGAGTTCAGCCCACAGCACCGACATTTTGACTGTGAAATGTCACATGAGGTCAGGTATGGGATTTTCCACTTGTTGGCACTCAGAAAGTTTCATATTTGAGATCATTTTGGATTTGGGGTGGTTGTATTAGTAACGCTCACCACATTTTGCTTGTGTTTCTCACATGTTCATGAAGTGAGCCTCACAGGGCTCCTCGGCCCCAGCTGGGTTAGTCTGGGTCAGGTCAGGTGCAGACTGGTGTGGGGGCAGACCAAGGCATCGGATCATGTTTCCAAGGAGTCTCAACATGTTCAACAAAATGGATTTTCTTCCTAACAGCTAAAAGAATCAAGATAATTTTATCAGTTTAGAGTAATGATGCTGCTTATAGCTAATGGATGTGTGTGTGTGTGTGTGTGTGTGTGTGTGTGTGTGTGTGTGTGTGTGTGTTGGTGCTAAAGCTTGCACTCAAGGCTTGGGTACTCAACGCTAGTGATCTACCACTTGAACCACAGCTCTACTTCTGGCTTTTTAGTCGTTAACTGGAAATAAGAGTCTCACAGACTTTCCTTCCTAGGCTGGCTTTGAACCTCAGTCCTCAGAATTCAGCTTCCTAAGTAGTTAGGATTATAGGCTTAAGCCACCAGCACCCAGCAAGATCATATATTTTGATAAATTAATCTTGGAGTTAAATAAATATGAGGAAAACAAATCCCAGCATAGAAATGTGTTTGATATCTTCAAAGGTCAAGATGTGTAGGAATGGAGCTGTGGCTCAAAGTAGTAGAGCACTAGCTATGAGCAAAAAAACTGACAGACAGCACCTTGGCCCTGAGTTCAAACTAAGATAAGAAAAAATAGTTATAAGAGGGCCGGAATTTTGTCCTAATGGTAGAGTGCTTGCCTAGCATGCACAAAGACCCAGGTTTGATTCCTCAGTACCACATACATAGAAAAAGCGAGAAGTAGTGCTGTGGTTCAAGTGCTAGAGCACTAGCTTTGAGGAAAGCCCAAGGACAGTACTCAGGCCTGAATTCAAACCCAGGACTGGTAAAATGCATATATATATATATATATATATATATCAGAATTTAAAAGAATCTGAGATTTTTCTTTTAACTTCCTGAAAGGACATGGGGGTCTAAGGGAAAGCTGAGGGAAAGATGCTAAGTTCAGCAGGAGTAGGTTTCATTTTTCATTTTATTTTACTCTTCTTTTGTGCCAGTACAGTAGACAGCAAATTCATGAATGAGGCAGCTCCAAATGGTAAAAACAGAGGGAAGGCCTTCACAGGTGAGCATAGACGCAAAGGAAAACACAGAAGCTGTTTGTGGATGGTTTGAGTAAATACTCCTAGATAGAGCTCAGCTAGCGGTTCCTGATTCTATTCTAAAATTAGACCTGCACACTGGGTGGAGATTGTATTTGCTTACATACACTGAAACCTTCTCAATCTAACAGACTCCCAGTTATTTGAGCAGCATAAAAAGAAAACTGTAGCTCACTGAGAATTTTCATGAGCACATTGCCCCAGGCAGTGATAGGCTCTCAGACGGGCAGGCTGCCTCCATTCAGGCACCCTTGCACATCACAGGTATAGGCAGGATGTTATTAAACTGACATAGCAAGTTGGCTCATGAGCAATTACTCTAAGAAATATTCAGCAAACTGAAGGATGAATGTTTCATTGTCTATTACACCACCTTTTGTAAAGTGAGAAGCTTGGGAAACTAAATGGGAGGAGAAGAGACTACAGCAATGTAAATGTTCATGTGCTACAAGAATGCATAGAAGCCGGCCACCAGAGGCTCACACCTGCAATCCTAGCTACTCAGGAGGCTGAGATCTGAGGATCGTGGTTCAAAGCCAGGCACAAAAAGTCCATGAGACTCTTATCTCCAATTAACTGCCAGAAAACCAAAAGTGGTGCTGTGCCTCAAGTAGTAGAGTGCTAGCCTTGAGCTGAAGAGCTCAGAGACAATGCCCAGGCCCATAGTTCAAGCCCCACCACAGACCAAAAAAAAAAAAAAGTCAGGCCGGGAGTTTGGCCTAGTGGTTAAAGTGCTTGCCTAGCATGCATGAAGACCCGGGTTCGATTCCTCGGTACCACATACATAGAAAAAAGCCAGAAATGGTGCTGAGGCTCAAGTGGTAGACTCTAGCCTTGAGAAAGTCCAAGGACAGGGCTCAGGCCCTGAGCTTAAGCCCAGGACTGGCAAAAAAAAAAGTCATAGAAGAAAATATACCACACATTAATAAAAGCAAATTACTTTGGTTTGTTTTGGTTTTTGGTCTTGGATTTGAACCTAAGGCGCTGTGCATGCTAGGCAAGTGCTCTACCACTTGATTGAAGCCCACAGCCCTTTCATCTAGTTTTTTGTTTGTTTTTGCTTGTTTGTTTTGTTTTGTTTTATTTTGTTTGTCCTAGAGTCTTGCTAACTTTGTCTGGGCTATCTTGTAGCTCTGCGTTCTCCTATCTCTGTCTTCTGAATGCTTGGATTACATGTGTATGCCACCACACCTGGCTAATAAAGCTTTTATAAAAATAAAGTTAGGTCAGACACGGAGGCTCACACCTGTAATCCTAGCTACTCAGGAGGCTGAGATCAGAGGATCACGGTTCAAAGCCAGCCCAGTGGCTAAAGAACATGAGACTCTTATCTCAATTAACTACCAGAAAATGGGAAGTGGGGCTATGGCTCAAGGGGTAGGGTGGTAGCCTTGAGCTGAAGAGCTCAGGGACAGTGCCCAGGACCAGAGTTCAAGCCCCATGACTGACAAAATAAAAGTAAGGAAAAGTGGTGCATACTTGTATTCCCAACACTTTGGGAGTTAGAAGTAGGAGGATCACAAGTTCAAAGCCTAGAGTACACAGACCTTATCTCAGAAAACAATATACAATATTAATAATTTTCATGTACATTTTTATGGATAGATATATGGTTTATGTAATAGAAGGTGCCTTTGTTTCAGTATGAACTTCTTCCTCTAAGCTGAGCCACATGAACTTGGGTCCAGGACTCAGACAGGTCAGGACTGGGGTAATTGAGTTAACCAGACCTTAATGTAGTATTAGCTCAAGTTCTCTGAGGGGCTGCAAACCTGGCATCAGATTCTCACATAGAATGCTGGGGACAGTGCACAGCTCCAACCTCACCTGTCCTGAGGGAGGCTGAGAGGACTTTTTCCACCCCAGGCTGTCATCAGTCCCTCTGGATTTTGTGTGAGACAGGGCAGCAAGGGTGAGAAGGCACACTGGCTCTGCTCTGGTAATGCTGTGACTCCAGGCAATCTATGACTCCTAATCTCAATTTACTCATCTGTAAAATAAGAATAATAAGAGCACCTACTTTCTAAAGTGTACACACTAAATAGGATGATGTTTTAAATTTCAGTGCCTGGTGTGTAACTTCTTCCTGGTCAACAGAAGTTAGTGTTCTTATTCACAGAAGTCATGTTATTCTGGCTCAGCAGCCCTGTGATTTGGCATCTGACTTCACAGCAGGATTGCTCCAGCTATCTCTAAACAACTAGCAGGAAGGGGAGAGGGCTGGGTGCTGTTCCAGTGACCTGCTTTCCCTCTCGAGCTGCAGTGATCTAAGTGTTGTCTCTAACAAAAGAAATCACTGTTGTTTTCCTTGCAGACAGCTGCATCTATAAAAAGGTGTGCCCCTTTAATGGGGGCTCCTTTCTGGTTCAGCCCTCCGCGTCCGATTTCCAGTTCTGTTGGAACCAGGCTCCTTATGCGGTTGGTATGTGAAAGACGTTGGCACAATTTACATACACTAAGAAACAAATGGGAAAGTGGAACAGGTTCTGCTGGGGGGCAGGTGTCAATGGGAGGAGGAGAGGAAAGGTGAGGGAGGATGAATTTGGTTGGAGTTCTTTATGTACATAGATGAAAACAGAACAATGAAACCTGGTGAAATTGTCTTAAGGGAAGAGGAAGGAGAGAGTGATGGAAATTATGTTATACATATAAATAAGCTGATCTTCAAATGATCTCTTCCTTATTTTTTTTTTTTTGCTCCCCTTTTGAGACACTTGACCATCTACTTTTTCCCCTGATTCACAGCCTGTAGGGATTTGGAAGCAATTAAATATCATTTCTAGGTACTTGCTTCTTATTTGTGGGGCTAGTTTTTCCTTTTAGAACACTGCCTAACTTTCAGGCCTGGTCTTTTATTTTTTATTTATTTGTTTATCTATTTCTTTGGTATTGAGGTTTGAACTTACTAGACAGTTTAGCCACCACTTGAGTCATGTCACTGGCCCACCATTCTTTTATTTTGGAGCTTGAAATTCTTGAATCACAGAATGCTCACCACCTACTCCAGCTTGTGACTATGGCTCAAGATTCCTGGCTGGATCTTGCCTGTCAGAGTCAGATCAGAGCAAAGTGTGTTCCAGTTAGGACTTCTCCCCACAAGAAGATTCTACTGTCGGCCCACATTATAGAATGTGAGGAGACCACAGGAATGGACCCGAGACCCTAGGGCACCCGGTCAGGCACTGATGATGATGAGATGTGGCAAAAGGCGACAGAGGAGTAGAAAATGAGCCGGGTGCTGGTGGCTCACGCCTGTAATCTTGGCTACTCAGTAGGCCGAGATCTGAGGATCAGGATTTGAAGCCAGCCCTGGCAAGAAGAGTCCCCATGGGTCTCATCTCCAGTTAACCATTCAAAAAAGGCAAGTGGCACTGTGCCTCAAGTGGTAGAATGCTAGAACTCAAGGACAGTGCCCAGTCCTGAGTTCAAGCCCTACGACTGACAGAAAAAAAAAAAGTGGAAAATGACTTCTAGGTTTTGAACCATGCCACTAGAGGCCATGGGTGCTATAGACGGGGAAGCCTAGAAAGTAGTTGAGCTTACTCAAGAAGGCTGGCAGTCATTGTGGTGGCTCACAGCTATAATTTTGGCCACTTAAGGAGGGGAGCAAGAAGATCAAAATTCAAGGCCAGCTCAAGCAGACAAACAAAAATGTTGACAAGATTCCATTTCAATCAATAAAAAAAACTTAGCACAGTGTCATGCACCTGTCATGCTAGTGTAAATAGAATTGTGGTCCAGACCAGCCTGAGCAAAAACACGGGACCCCATCTCAAAAATAAAGCAGAAAGGGCAGGGGACTCAGATGGTAAAGCACTGGCTATCAAGGGCAAGGCCCTGTGTTCAAACTCTAATACTGTAACAACAGCAACAAAAGGTAAAAATAGAAAGTTTCTGGGACACATGCCTGGAGTTTCCAGGCAAGATGGCGAGCACCAAGGGAGAAGATGTGTCAAAACATGGACTGGTCACTGGTGGAAGGGGAGAGGGCGTCCCATGGGCTCTGGCATGAGAGTAGCCAGAAGAGCTGGTGGTTGGGTTTCAGAGGGAGAAATGGCAGTGTGAACTGAAGCAAGTAATCAACAACAGAGTAGGAGAGATGGAAGTTTCTAGTACATTGAGGGTAACTGAGCCAGTGTGGCCAGTCTGCAGCCAGCAGACAGAGCTGTGACTGGGGTTCACTTGCAGTGTGCGCCTTTCCGTACCTCCTGGCCTTTACCACCGATGCCATGGAGATCCGCCTGGTGGTGAACGGAAATCTGGTCCACACGGCTGTCGTGCCACAGCTGCAGCTTGTGGCCTCCAGGGTGAGTAGTCGGGGATTTCATTTCTGTGTTGGGTTCAGGGGACCTCAAAGCACTGCAGTTTGAGATGAGCACAGAACTGCGTCCCACCAAGTCAGACCAAGGGCAGCCGTGCCTCACTGCCAGAAAGATGAAAAAGCTGAGCAGCGACTGCCCGGTGGGTTTGCCTGCATGCCTCTCTCATAGTCTAAAACACTGATTTAGTAGCTGTAGCCATTGGGTGCTAGTAAGCTGTTTGAGGGTCATTCAGTTGAAAGAGACACCCCTCTCACACCGAGCCAGTTAAGACAGTCTGAGTCTAGAAAAGTAGAAGCCCTTTTTTTCTTGGCCACTTTCTAGGCCCAGCTTGAGTTTGTGCCTGTTAAACATGGCTAATGAATTCCTCCATGTCTCAGAGGGATGCAGGAATGCACATGACGTCCCAAGGTGACGGCCAGCGCTGGCACACAGCCCTCAGCCTCATTCTAGTTCCTGCCCAGAGTCAGGAACTGTGTCTGCCAGCCTAGGCTGTGTGTGTGTGTGTGTGTGTGTGTGTGTGTGTGTGTGTGTGTGTGTGTGTGTGTGTGTGTGTGTCTATGCGCGTACGCGCATGCCTGAAATAAAGGCCTGGGCCCATTGGTCCTTAGCTTTTCTGTTCAATGCTAGTGCTCTGCCACGTGAGTCAGAGTTCTACTCCTGGATTGTTGGTGGTTAATTGGAGATAAGAGTCTCATGGAAGGGCCAGGAGTTTGGCCTAGTGGTAGAGTGCTTGCCTAACATGCATGAAGACCTGGGTTCGATTCCTTGGTACCACATACTTAGAAAAAGCCAGAAGTGGTGCTGAGGCTCAAGTGGTAGAGCTCTAGCCTTGAGAAAAATCCAAGGACAGTGCTCAGGCCCTGAGCTTAAGCCCAGGACTGGCAAAAAAAAAAAAGAGTCTCATGGAAGCCAGGCATGGTGGCTCACACCTGTAATCCTAGCTACTCAGGAGGCTGAGATCTGAGGATCAAGGTTCAAAGCCAGCTCAGGCACTAAAGTCGATGAGATTATTACCACCAATTAACTACCAGAAAACCAAAGTGGCACTCTTACTCAAGGGATAGGGCAGTAGCCTTGGGCTGAAGAGTTCAGGGACAACACCCAGGCCCAGAGTTTAAGTCCCATGACTGAGAAAAAACAAAAAACTAAGCATAGACCTTCCCTACAACTCAGCCATACCACTCCTAGGCATATCCTAGACAGGACCCAGGATATGATAAGGACACCTGCAGAGTTATGTTCATCACTGCACTATTGCATTTTTGTGTGTGTGGACCATAAGGCTTCAAGGCAGGGCCTGGGCACTGTCCCTGAGCTCTTCTGCTCAAGGCTAGGGCTCTACCACTTCAGCTGGAGCACACTTCTGGCTTTAAGGCAGTTGCTTAGAGATAAGAGTCTCATAGACTTTCCTGCCAGGCTGGCTTCAAACCTCCGTCTTTACATCTCAGCATCCTGAGCAGCTAGGATAACAGATGTGAGCCACCATTGACTGTCCTGTGGCACTTTAATTTTTTTCTAATATTATAAAGATGATGTATAGAGGGATTATAGTTTTGTTGGTTTTTTTGTTTTGTTTTTGTTTTGCCAGTCCTGAGGCTTGAACTCAGGTCCTGAGCACTGTCCTTGGGCTTTTTATTTTTCTCAAGGCTAACGCTCTACCACTTGAGCCACAGCATCACTTCTGGCTTTTTCTGTGTATGTGGTACCAAGGAATTCAACCAGGGCTTCGAACATGCTAGGCAAGCTCACAGATGGCAAACTCAGTCACTTGAACCAGCCAGCCAGCCAGCTTTTTGCTGTTTAAGTGGAAATGGAGAATCATGGGCTTTTCTGCCCACGCTGGCTTTGAACCACAATTCTCCAGGTCTTGGCCTCCTGAGTAGTTAGGATTACAGACGTGAGCCATTGTGCCTAGCTTCAATCCCTGTAAGTTTAGACAAAATAATCAAGCTGTAATTTGCCTCACTTCCCACTTTCCATGGTGTAAATAGTCCACTGTGGGTAAGTATCTCGCCTCCAGTGTTGTGCTAGGAGAGTGGAGTCAGGAAAAGTACCTCCAGTAGTGTCTCCATTGAGCACAAGCTCCCAATAACAGAAACCACAGACGGCAGTGGTGAAAGAGGAAGGGCTGGCTTTGGGCATTGAATACCTTTACCTTTAACGTGTAAGTATCTGTCATTTAAGTATTTAATGGCTGGCCTGCAAAAATTTCTGACAGTGAGCTCTTGTGAGTCGTGCTCAGCACCCTACAGCCCTTGTCCCCAGAACCAGCACAGATAGGGTGTGGGAGCGTTTGCTGCATCAGTGAGTGATTGAGCTGTTTCTTACCTGACATGCTGGTGTCTGCTGAAGTGGGGGCAGTCGGCACAAGATCAGGAAGGGGTGGGGAGAGGCTGGCTGCGCAAGGAAAGCTCTGGAAGCCTCCCTGCCAGATCCCAGGAGGGCAGGAGGTCACAGACCAGCCTGGAGCAGTCAGAGGCCAGGGAGTGGTGCAGGAAGCCAGGATGCCAGGCAGCTCAGTGACGCCTCCTCTCTCCTTCCAGTCGGACATATACTTCACAGCCGCCGCAGCCGTGCCCGAGGTTTCATCCGGAGGGAGCTCCAAGGGGGCCAGTGCCCACAGTTCTCCTCAGACGCCCCCAGGCCGGGACACTCCAGTCTTTCCTTCATCCCTGGGGGAAGGTGAAGTCCGCTTTCTACTCTCACTAATTTGATCCTTTTGGATTTCTCTGGTTTACTGTTAGATATCTACTCATGTGAGCAATGCCTAAGAAATTACGAAAGCCATTTTTTTAAAAAATGGGATTAGAGGTATGGCTTAGTTGGTAGAGGCGACAGCTAATGAGAGAAAGTGTCAGGTACTGAATTTATAAATTATAATGTATTGTAATTATTGTTTATAATATTTAATTATAATTTATTATTAATTTAAATGTATTGATTATATACTTAAACCTGATTTACAAGGTAAGAGACTACTCAGGAGGAGAAGGGTGAGGAGAATAGGAAAATATGAACCACATTGTGGCTGGGAGCCTGGCCTAGTGGTAGAGTGCTTGCCTAGCGTGCATGAAGCCCTGGGTTCAATTCCCTGGAGCCACATACTCAGAAAAAGCCAGAAGTGGCACTGTGACTTCAGTGGCAGAGTGCTAGCCTTGAGCAAAAAGTGTCCAAGGACAGTGCCCAGGCTCTGAGTTCAAGCCCCAGGACTGGCAAAAAAAAAAAAATGTACCACATTGTAAGTATATATTAAAAATACACACACACACACACACACACACACACACACACACTAGCTAGCTGGGAGGATAAAGGATATTATATTCTATCCAAATAGATTATTTGCAACTGAGAAAATAGGATAAGGAAACCTGTTTGGGATGCTATTTTTAGAGGTAGGCCAGAAGTGGTAGAGGGGGCAAAAATAATTGGAATAACGTATAGAGAAATGCCCCCACTGAAAACTAAGATAAGCCTACTTTAGCAAAAAAAAAAAAAATCTTTTGATTCAAAAAAGAATTACTTTGAGAAATATTTCAGTGAGGATAAGGGAATCAAAGATTTGAGAGCATCCAGTCTGAAATGGTTATTTCCTTCGGGGATGTGAATTATAACGGGTTTTACTGCAGGATGTAATGGTATACATTTATAATGCCAGCACTGGGGAGGGCTTTTTTGTTTGCAGATTTTAGAGGGTGGTTTTTATTTGTTTGTTTTTGTGCTGGACCTCAGGGCTTTATGCTCTCCTTTGCCTTTTTTTGCTCAAAGCTGACATTCTACCACTTGAGCCACACCTCTACTTCTGGCTTTTTGCTGGTTAATTGGAAAGAAGAGTCTTGTTGGATTTTTCTGTCCAGGATGGTTTTGAACTGCAGTCCTCAGATCTCAACCTCCTGAGTATCTACCAGTGCCTTGCTAGCACAAGAGAAGTTAAGGAAGGTGACTCAAGCTCCAGACCAGCCTGGGATACATAGTGAGACTAGACTCTCTCAAAACAACAACAAAAAATATGAAGCCAATTTTACAATGAAAAGTCTGTAGTTGTGGGGCCTTGACATTGCTCTGTATACCCTGCTTTTTTCTCCCTGTGTAGCTTTGCCCATGAACTGCAAAAGCTTTGTGTGGTTCCTGCCTGGCTGTGAACAGTTTGGAGTTTTATAACTTCTCTCCACACCGGTTGTCTTTGTCACACTCACTGTTAAGATAACTCTAGGACTCTAAGCAGCATTTTTGTTTTTTTTAATTTATCTAGCCTATTTTCCCCTGCAGGCATACGTAGTGAACACATCTGACCTACCTTGCCCTTACAAAACACAAAGCTATCAGACGCTCACTGTATGACCTGGGAGATCAGCAGGAAACATAACATTTCCTTTCAGGCTAATGAGATTGAAGAATGAGAAGTTATTCTCTCTTAAATACCAGGACCTAGGGGCCGGGAGTTTGGCCTAGTGGTAGAGTGCCTGCCTAGCATGCACAAAGACCCAGGTTAGATTCCTTGGTACCACATACATAGAAAAGGGCTGGAAGTGGTGCTGTGGCTCAAGTGGCAGAGTGCTAGCCTTGAGAAAAGCCCAAGCTCAGGCCCTCAGCTCAAGCCCAGGACTGGCAAAAAATAAAAAAATAAAAAAAAATACAAGGACCTAAATTTCTGATGTTCTTTTCTTAATTGTATTTCAGGTGAAATTCAGTCTAAAAACCTGTACAAGATTCCACTTAGAAACCTTGTGGGCAGAAGCATTGAGCGACCTCTGAAATCGCCCTTAGTCTCCAAGGTCATCACCCCGCCCACCTCCACAGGCCTTGGCATTGCTGCCATTCCTGTCACACATTCCTTATCCCTCTCTCGAATGGAGATTAAAGAAATAGCAAGCAGGACCCGAAGGGAGCTGCTAGGTAATGGCTTATTTTTTTTTTCCTTTTGTTCCTGTATTGGGGCTTGAACTCAGGGCCTAGGTACTGCCCCTTACCTTTTCTGCTCAAAGCTGGTGCTCTACCATGGAGTCACAGCTCCACTTTTGGTTTGGGGGTGGTTAATTGGAGATAAGTCTCATGGACTTTCCTGCCTGGGCTGGCTTTGAACCACAATCTTCAGATCTCAGCCTCCTGAGAGCCATCAGTGCCCAGTGGTAATGGTTTTCAATGTTTGTCTTATTGTACTTGTAAATTGGCTAGCTGGTTATAGTTATAGTATATAGCGTGAAGTATAGTACAAGTTATAGTTTAAGTTATGTTACATCTGCACCAGGGAATTCGCCACTAGCAACTTATTAGTGCAGAGAGCTACTCAAGCCATGTTAAAGGGGGAAACAAGAAGTTTATAAAATACTAGACTGAGCCAGGTGCAGTGGCTCACACCTGTAATCCTAGCTACTCAGGAGGTTGAAATCTGAGGACCTTGATTCAAAGCCAGCCGGGGCACTAAAGTCTGAGAGACTCTCATCTCCAATTAACCGCTAGAAAACGGAAAGTGGCACTGTGGCTCCAGGGGTAGGGGCGGTAGCCTCAAGCTGAAGAGTTCAGAGACAGCGCCCAGGCCCAGAGTTCAAGCCCCATAACCAACCAAAAAAAAAAGAAAAGAAAAGAAAAGAACTAGTCTGGAATAAACAAAGTTTTTATTTTAATTTTTTATTTTATTTATGTATTGCCAGTTCTGGGGCTTAAACTCAGGGTCTGAACACTGTCCTTGGGCTTTCTCAAGGTTAGAGCTCTACCACTTGAGCCACAGCACCACTGCCAGCATTTTCTTTGTATGTGGAAATTGAACCCAGGTCTTAGTGCATGGTAGTGAAGCACTCTACCACTAGGCCAAACTCTCGGCCCAGGATATACAAAGTTTTTAAATAGAAGTATGGATATCTGAGAATCTAAGAAAGAGTAAGAAGTTACAACTTGTAGTTTCCAGCCACTTGCTATTGGTCATTCAGAGGCGAGAATCTGCCATATCTTTATACCCAGGTCCCAGCCCATTTCTCACTTCCCACAGCCTCTTGCTCTAGGTGGGGCCCGTGGGGCTGTGAGAGGCAAGGTGTGTGCTGCACCCTCTCAGTACAGATGGGAGACCCGACCAGAGAAGCATCAAGCACTGTGGGCACCATCAGAAGCCTAGACCATTTCACGAGCTTTTTGTTTAGATTCGTGGAAAGAAACACAGAGCATTCATTTACAGAGGAAGCCAGCAAGAACTGGTTTACACACTTGGACTTGGATCTGCAGGATAAAAGTAGCAGGACGTCAGCTTTAGCACATCTCTGACTGCAGTAATGTCTCCCCAACAACTGAAAGAGGGAACTCGCTCACCTAACAGGGCAGGTTTAACACTGACAGAGCCGTTTTCAAAGTTGGTGTCTTACACTATTTGCAGTATGTTCTTCCATGTAAATGCCCCATTTTACACAGACCCCAATTTTACATACTGTGCTTATCAGAAACCGAACCTCAAAGAACTATGGTCACCAGTCACAGGACTGTGGGACTGTCTCCTTGTAGGACTTCTGAGACTCCCAGGGGTGGTGGTAGAGGCATTTGCAATGCAGGCATGTTCTATGATCATAACGGATGAAAAGAACCTTCTAGCAACAAGGAAATCACACTTGGAAATAGATCGTCCATCACTTTCCTGACTCTAACCCAACAGTATACCAATACGCCCTGCCCTAGGACTAAGGGTTTTGTGGGGGGTTTTCTACTTCCGTGGCAGCCTTATGATAATGACATGATGACCTGTGATTTCTCCCCTGCAATCCAGGCCTCTGCGATGATGGAGGGCCCAGGTCCGAAGGAGCACCAAGAGCCAAATCAAAAGCGCGGAAGCGGTTAGAAGAAAGCCAAGGAGCCTCCAAACCAGGGACAGTGAGATCGACTAGCAATGACAGGTAAAGGCAGTGTAGCCCTCCCCAGATGATGCCCTGCGGGTACATAGGACACCCTTTGACCTCACCACACAGGCTCAGCATTCAATTCCTCCTAAGACCCCCAGAGGGCACAGCTGCCAGAATGGGGTCTCAACAAATGGAACCCGCACTAGCAATTTAGCAAATGCTAAGAGAGGACAGGGGTGGTTCGGTAGAAAGCTATTGGCCTAGCATAAGCAAGGCCATGGGCTGATCCCTAGCAATACAAAACCAAAACATATTTGTCAGTCATGGGGCTTGAACTCAATGCCAGGGCACTTCCCCTGAGCTCTTTTACTCAAGGCTACTGCTTTATACCACTTTGAGCCAAAGTACCACTTCTGGTTTTCTGGTAGTTAATTGGCTGTTCAAAGCCAGCCCAGGCATGAAAGTCTGTGATACTCTTCAATTAAACACCAGAAAACTGAAAGTGACACTGTGGCTCACGTGGTAGAGTGCTAGCCTTGAGCTGAAGAGCACCCAGGCCCAGAGTACAAGCCTCACGACTGACCCCCCCACCAAACAAAGTCTCACAGACTGTTCTGCCCAGCCTGGCTTTGAACCTCAGTCCTCAGATCTCAGCTACCTGAGTGGCTAAGATTATACGTGTGAACCACCAGCACCCAGCAAGATTGTAATTTTTTTTTTTTGGCTCATCAGTGTGCTAGATTGGTAAAATCAAAACTGTTTAAGAGTTCAGGGAAACTGGCAGTGCCCAGTCCTACAGGGCATGTGAACAAGTGGCGCCCTTCTGCAAAGCAGCTCAGCACCCCAGCAAGCAGACGTTGGTTGTCCTTCCATCAGCACGGGGCACACTCCTTGGAATGAGTAATGGTGCTTCATTCATTCACACAGCACTCACTCAGAGACGCCAGCCATGAGCAGAAAGCTGCCACAGGAGACAGCAAACCCCTCTCTGCCTCCAGTGGGTTCCCAGGCCAGTGGGGATGGCCAGTCAGAGCCCAAGCAGTGACTGAAGGGATTGTCACCTGTCCTCCACCTGGGTGGGGAAAGGCTCAAACACCAGGAAAGTCTGAGTCCCAAACCCCCGGTAAGACCAGTAAACAAACCTGACCTCCAAGGGCAGCCCCCGTGCTTCATCCCAACCTAGATGACAACCTCACATGCTAGAGAGAAGCAGAGTGACAAGTTGAAACCTAAGTAGCAGGTAGATACCCATTGTGACCGGGGATCAAGAGAACTGTTGAAGGAAATGGCATGGAACTGGGCTTAGAGTGAGTGAAAGGATTCATGGGAACAATTCCTGTGACATCAGCACACATCAGAGTGGTATGATCAGAAAGGAGGAAGAGAGGCAAAGTAAGCAACCTAATGAGGTAGTGCTGTCAGCAGGGCCTGTGTTGCGGAGGGGCTTCCTGTACTCCCTCCCTCCCCATCAGGGGGGTGGGAGGGAGATAAAGCTGACAAGCCCAGATGAGCAGGACGCTGCAGACAGGGGAGGCCCAGTCCTGTGGTGTCCCCAGGAAGCCTTGACAATGACATTTTTCTCCTTCAGAATTCCATCAAGCACCTTGGAAAGTCCTTCGGCTTCAGAAGCTAATCTAGAGGGGCATTTCCACTCGACAAGCTCCGACCAGGACCCTGTGGCAGACAGAGAGGGCAACCCTGCCTTGGGCAGTAGCCCCTTCCAGCTCATTGCCTCCTCTGATGAAGATGTTATTGACTTGAAGTAAACGGTGTCCAAATTTCATCTGCCATCTTTAGTTTTCTTATGGAAGTTTTTACTCTTTAAGCAGTTTTAACATCATCCCTCAACAAAACATGGCTCTCAGCCTGACAGCCATCTATTGGACCAAACCTTGTGCACCCTTGGCCAGCGGGCGTCACTCTCCTGTGTCCGGTGCCATCTTTCTTGACTTTTTTTTTTTTTTCCATTAAGGAACCATTAGTTTCCTTGTAATAAAGGTGGTAGATTTCACTGAAGTTTTAGATCGAAACTTTGAATAAATCAAAAATGTTCATTCTTATTTACTGCAACTTTCTCATATCTTATATACTTAGATGGAAAATTATTTTTTTCATTACAATTTTGATTTGTATCACACAGTGTCTTTCTTTTATAAAGAAAAGCCATTGCATTTAAACTTTATTATAAATAAGTTTTCTTTCTGCACTTTTGCCCCTGTTACTATTTGAGTTCACTGTGATGGAAAACTAGCTCTGCTTCTGCCTGTAGACTTGAGAAAGATGAATGAATGGTTAGGTCACAGAAGTTTCCCCTCCTTCTTTGTCTCTTGAAAATAATAAGCGAAGGGAACTTGTCAGTCTGAAGAATACGGTGTCTGGTTTTGTTACTCAGATCATATAACCAAACAATTATCCTAATATTCCATGGACTGACTTTCCCAGTTCCATCCTCATGGGGGCGGGGGAGAGTAAATGAAATAATAAAATGTCAGTCTCCAGCTAGAGGAAAGTGGTAGAATGCCAGCCTTGGGTGGGAAAAAAAAAAAAAGAGAGAGAGAGAAAGGACATGAATCCCTGAGTTCAAGCCCCAGTACAGGTATGCACACACACAGAGACCAAAATAAAAAAAGGAAGGAGGGAAAGAAAGAAGAAAAAGAGAAAATCCAGCTTCACTCTCATTTGTAAAACTTTTAATCTGTGAGCATCATTTACCTTTTATCAGATGATTCCATTTTATTGTACCTCTTCTTGCCTATCTTTCTCCCTGCAAAGCAATTCAGTTATTTGCCCCCCGGGAAAATAGCTCTAAAGAGCACTTCTGCAAGCCTGTGAGTGCACAGGACTCCCTGGCAGAACCCTGACTTTACAGGTTTTACAATATCTGGTCCTTCTTCCTGGTGGTCCTTGCACACTGTGGGGAGGACGCCCCTTTCCAACTTTTTTTTTTTTTGCCAGTCCTGGGTTTGAACTCAGGGCTTGAGCGCTGTTCTTGGACTTTCTCAAGGTTAGAGCTCTACCACTTGAGCCACAGCACCATTTGTTTTTTTTCTATGTATGTGGTACCAAGGAATCGAACCCAGGTCTTCGTGCATGCACTCTACCACTAGGCCAAACTCCTGGCCCCCCCTTCCCACCTTTTGCACAGTCCAGCAGGACGCATCCAGGCTGAAGGTGCCTGGTTCCTCTGTAGCATAAGTAAAAGAAGTAATGATAGTGTGCCTTAGATGTTCCCAGGTGGACTATTTATGACTGAACATGCAGTTAGCAGTCCCACCTCAGTGTTTGTTAGATCCTGGTCACATAGGAGGATCCCAAAGTCAACACCACACTATCTCACCAACAGCTAATTATTCTGCTTTTCAAATACAGGAACTGAGGCTTAGAAAGAGACAATGATTTGAACCTTTGAGTTCTCTGGGGTCAGAGATCTTCCCTCCTCTCTCCATTGCCTCACAGACCCAGGCACAGTGCCTGATGTCTGGCATTTTTCATGTTAAACTGATTGGTAAGCTTGATGAGCTTGTCTCTATGTCTTTCCTTGTCACTAAAATAAAAACAAAAACAATTTTTACTAATGTAGAAAAAAACCAAGGGCTGGGGCTGGGAATGTGGCTTAGTGGTAGAGTGCTTGCCTAGCATGCACAAAGCCCTGGGTTTGATTCCTCGATACCACATACACAGAAAAAGCTGGAAATGGTGCTGTGTGGCTCATGTGGTAGAGTGCTATTCTTGAGAAATCCCAAAGACAGTGCTCAGGCCCTGAGTTCAATCCTCAGGGCTGGCAAAAGAGGGGCGGGGAGGAAGTCATTCTAGCAACAATATATGCAATCATGGACAAGAACAGGTTTACAGGAGTCCATGGCTCAGACGGTGGAGGACTGCCACCTCCAATTGCTGCCCTTGCTGGCACATCCTGTCTTTAAGCCTCTTTGCTTAACCCACTGGCTGAGTTTCAAAGAACATAGTCTAATTGCCCCATTTTTCAGAGCCTTCCTTCACCCAACTGTAGACATCAGTTGAAAGGAGGTCCTATCTATTGGGAAAGGAGAGAGCAGATGACTGCAAAGAATTGATAAGTACTGCGATAAGAATGTATAACGTAAGCAATGAGATACTGTAGAGTTACCAAGGGGCAGTTGGCTTAGACTTTAAAGATAACCTTGTGGTCGAGATGGGAAAACGTTAATAACTGTTAATAACAATCAGGTGACTTCGTTAGGTCAAACCATGTAAGCATGCCAACTAGGATTTGATTGCTTGGTGTGTGCATGACCCGGCTCACAGCCTTCGGAAGATAATTAGCGTCCCTACTTAGAGATTCCAAGCTTTTTATTACCTGATTCTTCCCAGAATTACACCAATACTTGCCTGCACCTAGAGGGTTGGGTATGAATTGGGCGCAGATGGCAAGCTCCCCCGGCGCCTGATCACCCTTGCCTAGGACTGGGCTGGAGCGCTTCATGGACTGTAGTCACTAGAATCAAGGGGGAGGAGGGAGGGTGCCCAACCACGGCGCCCAGTACCTGGAGCTTCCATTCGCTGGAAGCGATCGGGAAGGCGTGACGGCAGGCGTGGCTGTGGGCGTGGCGAGGCGCGGTGGGAGGAGGGGCGTGGCTGTGGGCGTGGCGGTGGGGGATGATGGGCGTGGCGGTGGGCGTGGCTGGTGCGGCGGCGAGGCGGTGGAAGGAGGGGCGTGGAGGTGGGCGTGCTGGACGCCGAGGGGCGTGCGGTGCTCAGGGAGCAGCCCTCTAGGCCGCAAAGCCCGGGGAACCTACCGCCCGACCCGCGGTTCTCCGGAGACAGAGCTGAGAGAAGCCAAGCGGTCGGGCGACGCCAATCTGGGGCCTAGGTCAGCAGTTAAAGCCAAGCAGGAACGTCAGGTTTGACCTGGGAAATCTGTTCCGGCTGCCGGGAGTAGAGGGCCGGAACTCAGGACTAAGCCCACGTGCTCCGGCTGCGGCCCACTCCTATCATTGGCTGACTTTAGATTGGAGGGCGGTTCCAAAACAATCCCCGCCCTCCACCATCAATGGCTGGCTCTGCCTGGCAGTTTTCTGGCCCCGCCTCAGGGCTCGCACCGCACTCTGAATGGACGAATTCAGCGGGCCAGGATAGAAGCTCCGCCCCCTCACAAAGCTCCGCCCACTTCTCTTAGGGACGCTTGATCTTCGGGGTCTAATGCGCCTCGCCAACCGGCTGTGCTTCCATTGGTCTATTCCGACCTAAGGGGCGGGTCTAGCGCCGAGCTGACTCCTGCTTCGTTTTCATTGGCTTCTACTGCATACTCAGCAGTCCTGATCCCGCCCCAGCACCGCCCATTGGCTTGAGCTACAGGAGGTGGAGACGCAGCCCCCGCCCGAGCTGTGGCGGTTCAGGCGTCCTAGGTCGGGTCAACGTGGGTCGCCGACATGACGCCTGAGGACCCGGAGGAGACCCAGCCGCTGCTGAGGCCTTCGGAGAGCAGGTGAGTGGCAGGGGTTCGCGACCCGGGACGCAGCCTCGCCTGCCCGCCCGCACGGCCCGGCGGCTCCTCTCACCCTCGGCCCTACCCTCGCAGCGTCCCCCGCAGCCGCCGGGGCTTCCTCGCCGCCTTCGCCGCTGCCCTGGGCCCGCTCAGCTTCGGCTTCGCACTGGGTTACAGCTCCCCGGCTATTCCGAGCCTGCGGCGGGCCGCGGCCCCGGCCCCGCGCCTCGACGACGATGCAGCCTCCTGGTTCGGGGTGAGACCCCTGGCCGGCCCACAGACTGGGACCGCCTCCCCCACGCCCACCCCTAGACAGGCGCCCTCTGCCACCCTCCATAACGTGAGGGTCCTCCCGCCCCTCCCGGGACCCCGCGGAGCGCGGCGCCCTCTCCTCACCCGCCCCGCCCCCCGCCCCAGGCCGTCGTGACCCTGGGCGCCGCGGCGGGAGGCGTGCTGGGCGGCTGGCTCCTGGACCGCGCGGGGCGCAAGCTCAGCCTCCTGCTCTGCACCGTGCCCTTCGTCGTGGGTTTTGCCATCATCACCGGCGCCCAGAATGTGTGGATGCTGCTCGGGGGGCGCCTGCTCACTGGCCTGGCTTGTGGGGTCGCCTCGCTGGTGGCCCCGGTGAGTGTCTTCCCCAGCTAGGGCCTTCTGGGTGTTGGCATTATCTCCCCAACCTTCGCCATGCCCCTGGAAGACGCCTGTTATTACCTCGGCTTTCCAGATTAAAACTAAGCTTCAGAAAAGTGAAGAACTGCCATGCCTGCAATCCTAGCTACCCTAGAGTCTTGGTGGTGTTCACGATGACAGTTCAACCGAGTCAAAAAGCATTGTTGACAGACACTGGTGGCTGTAATCCTAGCTACTCTGGAGGCTCAGACCTTAGGATCCTGATTCAAAGCCAGACCAGGAAGTAATGTCTGTGAGAGTCATCTCCAGTTAATCACCAGAAAACCGCAAGTGAGGTTGTTGCTCAAAGTGGTAGAGCATTAGCTTTGAGCAAAAAGAGCTCAGGGACGGCATTTCAACCCAGAGTTCAAGCCCCACAACCAAGGGGGAAAAGATATTGTTGTTGAGCACTACTGGCTCACACCTGTAACCTGTAATCTTAGCTACTCAGGAACTTGACATCTGAGAGTCAAGGTCTGAAGATAGCCTGGGCAAGAAAATCCATCTCTAATTACCAAAAAGATGGAAGTGGAGCTGTGACACGCCTTGAACAAAGGAGCTAAGGAACAGCACCCAGGCCCTGAGTTCAAGCCCCAGACCAGAGCATGTGTGTACACACAGAGAGAGCTATCATTCATCAGGACATTACTCCAGCCCAGTATTGTCCCACTGAAGTGTGCCTCTTTTACCCTACCTGCATGATGGCATGGCACTGGTCTCATTTTGTAGTTTAAACCCTCCTATCTTCAGGTCACTGACCAGCTCCACTTACAAGGAAACTCCTGTTTGTCTCTGGAGTGAAGGCTGCCCATGACCCAGTGATACTCAGCTGTAAACCCCCATGTTAGGGTCTCTTACCTGGGCACAGTGCCCCCTGTAAACAAGGATCATATTACCTATGAGGTGATTGTCAGGGTTGGGTGAGATTTTGCACCTGAAACCCATGGCCCCTAGCAATGAAATTACTGGGTAACTAGAGAGCCACTGCTGGCCCCAGGCTTGGACTTTTCACCAGCCTTCACCTTGCTGGGGGTTGAAGCAGCTTCTTAAGGTGCTCCCTGCGTACCTTCGAGCTCCCATCATTTCTCCTGGGCCTACTAGGAGATAGAGCTGTGAGGAGGCTGTAAAGTTTGTTTTCACAGTTGTTTTTTGTTGCTTTTTTGTTTTTGTTTTTGCCAGTCCTGGGGCTTGAACTCAGGGCCTGAGCACTGTCCTTGGGTTTTTTTGCTCAAGGCTCGTGGTCTGCCGCTTGAGCCACAGCACCACTTCCAGCTTTTCTCTATGTATGTGCTACTGAAGAATCTAACCCAGGTCTTCATGCATGCTAGGCCAGCACTCTACCATTAGGCCAAACTCCCAGCCCCTCACAGTTGTTTTTGTTGTTGTTTTGTTTTTACTGAGCAGAACACCTGTCTTGGTCATAGGCATACGTGTGAATGGCATGCTGGCTCTTGGTGGCCCCTGATTCCAAAGTGAGGGAGCTGTAGTGACAGCTCCTGCTAGTGGCTAAGATGAGGAGCTGCAGTGTTTCAGGACAGGGGCTGCCTCAGCAGCCTAGGTGGAACTTGGGGGCTGGTCAGCAAGGCAGAAGTCCAGATCTGCTGCCTGGGAATCTGCATCTTTTTTTTTTTTTTTTTTTTTTTTGGTCTAGGCCTGGGCGCTGTCCCTGAGCGCTTCAGCTCATGGCTACCGCTCAATTCCTTGAGCCACAGCTCTACTTCCTAGAATCTGCATCTTATCAAGAACATTTGTGTCTTTGTCCACACTTGTATTTGAACTCAGGTCCTTAAACTTGCCTGGAAGAGCTATATTACTGAGCCACACCACTGGCTGTATTTGGATAGGGTCTTGATTCTTGCGTCAGCATGGTAGCCTGTCCCTGTCATCCCAGCTACAAGGGATCTGCCTAGCATACTCTGGGCCTACCCTGAGTTCAACCCCAGTATACCCAAAAAGAACTCCTGGACCCCAGCTAACATTTTGTGTTACCCACCGGCAGGTATATATTTCAGAGATTGCCTACCCAGCAGCTCGGGGGCTGCTTGGCTCCTGTGTGCAGCTGATGGTTGTCATTGGCATCCTCTTGGCCTACCTGGCAGGTATGGTTGGCATCATCTCTTTTGAGCCCTGTTCAAGTCTCTCCGACCATTTCGTAGATGTGGATACTGAGGTCACGCAAGCTGTTGGGCATGGTAGTACCAGGCTCCAGACCTGGGGAGGATGTGTGAGGATAGCTGGCAAAGGTCGTGGCCCTGTCTTCTCAGAAGTAGTCTGCTTCAGTAATGTGGGGAGGGCCAGCTGGTCAGTCTAGAGGATTCTGGCAGTGGGTGGGTGGAGAGGCACTGCAAGCACGTGCTGCCAGGAGCTTGAAGCATCCAGCCAGTCCCTTACTCAGCACGTGAGCACTGGATACACAGTGCCACCAAGTACCACAGGAAGTGGCCTGGCTCCTCGGATCCTGGAGCAGGTGGGGAGGCCCTGGGGAAGCTTCAGGAGGAAATGTGTTCTGTTAGGAATGGGAGGAAAGTGGGCAAGCTGATAGGCCTACTAGCTGCTGTGTGACCTTGACTAAGTCCCTCTGCCCTAGAGCCCTTAGCAGGGTAGATTAGGTGACACAGGGAAAGTGTCTGACAACAGATCCCAGAACTGGTAAAGGATGGCTTAAGAATGACAGGTTCCTGACAGCGGATGGTCCAGCCTGGGGTACGTGACCTCTGACTTCTCAGTAGATGACACTCAGGTCTAGAATCTTTCATCTACTACTCTGATCAGTTCAGAACCTTTTTCTTTTCTTTTTTTTTCCCCCTTTTTTTGGCACTGTTGTTTTGCCAGTCCTGGAGCTTGAACTCGGGGCCTGGACGCTGCCCTTGAGCTTTTTTGCTCAAAGTTAGCACTCTACCACTTGAGCCACAGCACCACTTCTGGTTCCCTGGTGGTTAATTGGAGATCAGAGTCTCATGGACTTTTGTGCCTGGGCTGACATTTAACTGAGGTCTTCAGATCTCAGTCTCCTGAGTAGCTAGGATTAGGGGTGTGAGCCACCAGTACCTAGCTTTCTAGCCACTTTTTACTTGAGTTCTTTTTTCAGGTGAGAATCTCAGATTTTTCCCCCCAGGCTAAACTGTTTGGAAATCCTTATATCTATGCTGGGAATACAGATGTTGACTGCTATGCCTGGCTTGTTGATTAGACATGCTGTCACTAGAACTTTTTTTTTTTTTTTTTTTTTTGCATAGGGCTTGAACTCTGGGCCTGGACTCTGTCCCTGGGCCCTTCAGCTCAAGGCTAGTGCTCTACCACTTGAGCCACAGCACCACTTCCTAGAACTTTTTGCCTGAAATAGCCTCCCTAGTATCTGTGAGTTACCATGTCTCTTGCCTCCCTAGTACTGGAGTTTAACCCAGGGCCTCTACCATTTGAGTCAAGACAGGATCTGACTAATTTGCCTGGAATGATGTAGAGATCAAGATCCTCCTGTTCCTATTTCCCAAGCAGCTAGGGCTAGGTGGGTCCCACCATGCCCAGAGTTATCACGTCACCACTTCCTGCTTTTTCTATGTATGTGGTACCAAGGAATCGAACGTGGGTCTTGGTGCGTGCTAGGCAAGCACTCTACCACTAGGCCCATCACATCTCTTGGTTGCATCAAGAGACTATGTCTGAGCCGGGCACCACCAATGGTTCACTCCTGTAACCCTAATTACTCAGGAGGCTGAGTTCAAACCCTAGTACCTAAACAAAAGGAGGGAGGGAGACATGGTAAACACAAGACGTGTGGCAAACTTTCTACTTAAGGAACCTTTTTCTTGTAGATAGGAGCACACTCCAAATTGCCCCTTTTTCCCCCCCGCAATCCTGCCTTGAACTCAGAGCCTGAGCACTGTCCTTGGGCTTTCTCATGTAGAGCTCTACCACTTGAGGCACAGCACCAATTCCTGGTTTTTCTATATATGTGGTACCTAGGAATCGAACTCCAGTTTCCGTGCATGCTAGGCAAGCACTCAACCACTAGGCCACACTCCTGGCCCCAACATGATATTTTAAAGTAATGGTATAATAAATACATAAATCAAGAACTTATATCTTAGCCCGCATTTTATAACTTGGATAATTTGCACTTGCTATGCTTCTGTTGACTAGTAATGCAGCGGTGTGTTTACACCAGCATCACCACAAATGGATAATATGTTGTGATGTTACCATGGTGACAGCACATCATCAGGAAATGAGAATTTCAGCTCTGTTATAAGACCACATCATGTGTGCAGCCTGTCATTGCCAGAGCCAGAACGATAATCCACTGAGTAGAAGACAGGATGTCCACTCTGCAGTAGCTGCCCCGTGATACCTCTTAGAACAGTGCTGTCAGTATCATGAACCAATGTGAAGACAGCTAGGGCAGAGGTAGTGCAAGAAGATCAAGGTAGCTCATCCTGAATCTGACTTCTGCCCCTCCAGGCTGGGTTCTAGAGTGGCGCTGGCTGGCCGTGCTGGGCTGTGTGCCCCCCTCCCTCATGCTGCTGCTCATGTGCTGTATGCCCGAGACCCCACACTTCCTGCTCACTCAGCACAAACGCCAGGAGGCTGTGGCTGCCCGGCAGTTCCTGTGGGGCTCCGAACAGGGCTGGGAAGAGCCCCCCATGGGCGCTGAGCACCAGGTGAGATGCTGGAGGCGGAGGACAGGGGCAGTTTCCAAGATGGCAGGGAGATAGGTAAGATTTGGGGATTTAGAGAGAGATTTCCATGTCCCAGTTGTGTAGCTTTCCCATCTGTAAAATGGGAGATGTCTCGTGGTGTGCTGAAGACTGAGTGCAGGGGCCTGGAAAGGTGCCTGGCCTGCTAGGCGCAAGCAGTGAGTGTATTGAAGCTGAATTTGTGGCTTCCCAACCAGTCAGAAAGAGCCTGGAGAGTTACGGCCCAACTTACCACACAAGTTGGGAGGCTACCAGAATATGGGAGGGTAGGGGTCCAGGCACAGGAAGCTGAGGCCCACTCCCCTTCAGTGGACTCCAAGTGGACCCTCAGGGCAGGATAGAAACATTAAAGGCCCATCTCCGTCAAGCAGGGCTTCCAGCTGCTCCTGCTGAGGCACCCTGGCATCTACAAGCCCTTCCTCATCGGTGTTTCACTCATGGCCTTCCAGCAGCTGTCAGGGGTCAATGCTGTCATGTTCTATGCAGAGACAATCTTTGAAAAGGCCAAGTTCAAGGTAAGAGGCCTTGCCCAGTCTGCCTCACTGAGCCACCACTTGCATGAGGCTGCTTCATCGCTCAGTGACAAACCGGAAAGTGAGATCTGGCCCTGGCTCACCAGCCTCTTCTTGTCCCCCCAACCCCCCAGAACAGCAGCCTGGCCTGTATCACTGTGGGTGTCATCCAGGTACTCTTCACAGCTGTGGCAGCCCTCATAATGGACAGAGCGGGGCGGAGGCTGCTCCTGACCTTGTCAGGTAAGGCCTGGGGTGAGGGGTCAGCCCTGCGCTTATGCGCTGGACCAGTCCAGGCCTTTACCAAGGCCACCAGGCTTCCAGAGGACAGCTGAGCACCGATGAGGACAAAGCTAGCAGTCTAATTTGGCTGTGACTGCCAGCGAGCTCTCCACCTAGCTCAGGTTCTTCAGCCAGCCTTCATGTCTGGCCCCAGCGCACAAAGGGACACTGAAGGCCAAGGAGGCCGAGTGACCTGGAAGCCTGAGGTTCTTTGGGGCAAGTAGATTGCCCTCCCTGGGCCTCCATTTCCCCGTCTGTGCATGGGAACAGAGCACCACCTCCCTCAGAGCTGCTGGGTAGATCAGGATTGGTCTGCCCGAGGGATGTTCTAGACTCTTGCTTTGGCCGCACCCCTCGGTGCCTACTAGGTACAGGCTGACCTGAAAGGACGCTGTGGGAGGAGAAGCTGCGGCTTCTGTGTGTGCACCTGGATGGTACCTACCGTCCAGTCAGGGGTTTCAGCGCCACGGGCCAGGGCTCCGCTGGTCTCTCCTGGTGAGCTCAAGCGGCCCCTCAGCAGCTGTGCAGCCCCTTCCCCACCCACCTCTGCCTGCAGGCGTGGTCATGGTGTTCAGCGCTAGCGCCTTCGGCACCTACTTCAAGCTGACCCAGGATAGTCCCGGCAACTCCTCCCATGTGGACCTCCTGGCGGCTGTGTCTGCGCAGCCTGTCGATACCAACGTGGGGCTGGCCTGGCTGGCTGTGGGCAGCATGTGCCTCTTCATTGCTGGTGAGAGGAGGGTGGGCGAGGCTGGCCCTGTGCCCCTGCAAGTTCAGACTAACCCGGTACTTACTCCTGTGTCCCATGGAGCCCAACCTCTGTGTGCCCCTGTGCTAGGTACAGGGCTGAGCCCTTCCCCGCCCCTCTCTCTGACAACCTGTAAACAGGCCCCATCTTTGTTCCACCTTTCAGACCCAGACCTGATGCCTAAGGAGGGAAGGGGCTGACCCAAGGCCTCCCAGCAGGAAGCTCAGAGCAGGCAGGGGTCCCAGACCTTAGGCCCCCAGGCTGGAAGCTGGGTCTCCCTCACACCATGACTAGTCCAGGAGCCCAGTCCCCGTGGGGTTGACGCTGTCTTACACACGCAGGCTTCGCGGTGGGCTGGGGGCCCATCCCCTGGCTTCTCATGTCGGAGATCTTTCCTCTGCACGTCAAGGGTGTGGCCACTGGCATCTGCGTTCTCACCAACTGGCTCATGGCCTTCCTGGTGACCAAAGAGTTCAGCAGCCTCATGGTGAGTGCGGGCCCATGCATCTCCCACTCCTCATGCAGCCAAAAGAGAAGCGTTTTTGCTGTACAAGACTCTGGGTCCAGAGCCCTGCGGTGAGGAAAAGACCAATGTGCTCAGGCAGGCAGGGAACCTAGGCTGACGCTAGAGCTTCCCAGCGTGCCTCACCTCCCAAGCTAAGACCCTCAGGAACCAAGGCCGGGATCCCATAGTCAGTGTAGAGAGAGAGTCAACAGGCCTGGGTAAATTACACCCTTGTCACTTTTTTGCTGTGTGACCTTGGGGATAATGCTTACCTTCTGGGAATCAGATCTGTTGGCTGAAAATGGAGGAGTGTAGCAATACCTTCCTCTTCCAATTGATGGAACCATTCAATGTTTTGCTACCCTCTCATGGCGGACTGACACGGGTGTCCCTGGCTCACAGCTTCCCAGCCACCAGAGAGCTTCAGGACCAGTAAAGCAAGCCATTTGTTTAGTTTTTACTCCCTCCAGGTCTTCCAGCAGGTTCCATATCCAGGCCTGTTGGAGGTTCTAGAACTGGACTGGAGAGTCTTGATTTCTGGCAAGGGCCAGGAAGGTGGTGCCCAGTGGTGGGAAGCTGGGCTGGGACATTAAGAGCATGGTCAGTGAGCAGCAAGGATATTGGCTGGCCTGAGGCTGCTCAGGCAGGGCTTCCCTGCAGCACATTGGGAACGTTAGGGAAGGCCGGGGTGGGAAATGTAAGAGACAGATAGCACAGGAGGGAGGGAAAGAATCCCAAAAGGTGGTGACAAAGGGATCTAATAGTGACCTAGGTATGCCCTCTCCAAAAAGCAAAGAGAAGGGAGAGGTGGGGTGACCCGGGACCAGAGGCCTAGGAGCTGAGAAGTCCTTGCTCTGGCAGTCTGGAAGGGACTTCCTGCCCTCCCTGTGTCAGTGTCTCTGAGTGGCGGCTGTCAGTGCACCTACAGCCCTCCACTGCCACAGAGAGAATCTGCTGGGCTGGGAACTTGGAGGGGGGTGGTGTCTGCAGGCCTGGGGTTCCCAAGCAGGAGCCAAGCTTTTATTGCCGTGGGCCTTAGTTTCACCAGTCAAACTCATCGTCATTGGGCAATCCTTAGCCAGGCAGATGGGCTGGAAATGTGCTGGGTTTGATCCCAGCAGGGTGAGCTGGGGTCTGGCGTGACCAGGTTCTGTGGAATCTCCTGACCTTGCCATACCCATGCGTGACCTTCCTCTTTCCACAGGAAGTCCTCCGACCCTATGGAGCCTTCTGGCTCGCCTCTGCCTTTTGTATCTTTAGTGTTCTTTTCACTCTCTTCTGTGTCCCTGAAACCAAAGGAAAGACTCTGGAACAAATCACAGCCCATTTTGAGGGGCGATGACAGCCCCTTTCTAACTCTGATGTGCCCCCACTGGAGGGCTTTGGGCTGTGACTGTGAGTTGGGCCTCAGCTTGATCCTTGGCTGAAACCTTGGACCACAGTCTCTTAAGCCCACTTCCTGTCCAGCTGTCACAGCCAAGCCACTCAGGCTGAGTGACTCCCCTGCCTCGGGGTCCAGTATCTGCTGCTGCCTTGTGTAGTCAGAACATTTCTGAAGAGCTGAGGTCCTGACCAGTCCTCTGCACTTTTCCTTCATGACACTAAAGCAGCTGAGGAGGAGCAGGGTCTTTGCCTTCTGCTTTCTGGCTGGAGATGCTTTTGGAAGCTGGCTCCCAGGCACATGCTTACATTACGAGGAAGGAATTTTATTTGATAAATAAAAACCTGACTTAGAAACCAGGTGATGACCTCTTTGTGAGCCCAGTTTGAGAGTTCTCATGGTTTCCCATGCCCTTCTGTACCCTGCCCAGTGTCCTGGGGGTTCACTGCCCCCATGGCAGCCATGCCTCCTCTTAACACTGGCGGGTCATTTCTACCTCCTCTGGAAGACGCTTTCCTAGGCCATCAGCCATCAACGTTTGTTGAGTTCCAAGAGATAAAAACAAAAGGCCCCTTTCTACTTAACTTTAATGGAACTAGAAGTCTTCTAAAAATTCTATTAACACATGCTTATTGTAAAAACACATGATCATGAACTGGTTTTTTGTAAGTGAATCGTCTGTAAGTTAATACCTTCAGCACTTTACAACTAATAGTTAAACTTCCCTTCTCAGAAAATCATTCTGCCTTTAAAAATCCCTCTCGACACCCCTTATACTATACACTACATTGTGTATTCAGAGGAATACCAGATTTGGAGTTGGCTTATTTAAGCATAATTGCTTCCCCGCCCCTACAAAAAAATCCTTATCTGCTCCTTCCTACTGTGCTGTTAGTGGGATCCAGTCTGTTCTCTGTATAGTCATTTTCCTTGAGTTTTCAGTTCAGTGAACCACTTCCTGGGCTCCATGCCTTGCTCCTTGGATTCCATCTTGATTTTCTGGAAATACACCTCATAGGTCTATCATTCCCTATTCTTAAATATCAAGGGAGACAGTCCTTACATCCTTGTCTAAAAAGGCTTCATTTTACTTTCAAAATGTTCTGTCATCAGGTATTTTTGTTCATTTTGGCAGTGCTAGGGATGCTAGGCAGGAATCTGGCCCATGTGTCCTTTTAAGCATCCACTGTGGCTAATAAAAACATATATTGCGGGCGGGGAGTTTGGCCTAGTGGTAGAGTGCTTGCCTAGCATGCACGAAGACCCAGGTTCGATTCCTTGGTACCACATACATAGAAAAAAAAGCCAGAAGTGGTGCTGAGGCTCAAGTGGTAGAGCTCTAGCCTTGAGAAAGTCCAAGGACAGTGTTCAGGCCCTGAGTTCAAGCCCAGGACTGGCAAAAAAAAAAAAAAAAAAAAAAACCATATATTGCTAATTCTGTAGGTGAATCATTTTCTCCTTTAGAATCTTTCACAACCTGCTAACTAGAAATTTCATCAAAAGGATTAATGTAACTGTTTTCATTTGTACTGTGAAATTTTGCATTGTCTGATTTCTTCACTCATACTTGAAGCCTTTATTAGAACATCTAGGAGACATTGTACTTCCTGGCTTATCTCTTCCACCTCATAATTGATCAGCACAATTAAGCCCACAAACACTAAGAGGAAAGAGGGGAAAGGGTAGTATGACAGGAACTAGTTCAGTGAGCATGTATAGAATTACCACAGTGAAACCTTTCACAATACTAAGTATGCTGGGAAAGGTTGGGCAGAGTTTGGCTTAATGCTTGGGTGTTTGCCTAGCATGCACGAAGAGTTGGGTTTGATTTCTTAGTACCATGGCAAGGTAGAGCCTCCTGTGGGGGCTCAAGGAATACAGCAAAATCAGCATCCTGACTTTTGGGCAGGAAAACATTTTAAAGGAGACCTTTAAAACTAAGCACAAAACTGCATTAGCCCATAGTGGAGAAGGGTTCATCTAAGACACTTGTGGGTATGGCTTGTCTGGACGAGCAAGACTGTGCAAGGTCTACAAGGCAGCTATGCTGGCAAAAAAAAAAAAAAAAAAAAAAAAGCAGGGAAGATAGGAATACTACAAAGAACCATTAGGATCTTCAGGGCTGTTTCTGCACTTCAAGTAATCCACTCATTTTCTTGAGACAAGGATAATTCATACAGCCCAGTTGCTCCCTATACAGGGCCATGATAGAGGATCTTGAGGACAAGGACTCATAGCCCCTTAACCTGTCAGCCTGATGAAAGGCTTTGGCCTGTAAGATTTCTGGGGGATGCAGTCCTGTGGGCAGGTAGGACACTCCTCCCCAGCCCCAAGCAGTGCCAGGTTGTCTTCAGGAGCCCCTAGGCCTTCTGGCAAAGACTGCTGCTGCACCAAAAACCTCCCCAAGTAGGCTTAACATGGGTTCCTGGGAAAGAAAAAGGCATGCCCTAGGATCCCAGAACCCATGGCATGCTTCAAACCCCAAATTTGCAAGTTATCAGGCTATGGGGCACACATACTGCCACCACTCTAAGTAGGCACTGCAAAATTAGGCTACCTGTGTTAATATGTAGCTCAGCTTGAAACAATCTGTAACATGCCTACCTAGAATTAACCATCTTTTCTGAAATCAGCAAAATCTATTATTTTCAAAAGTGGCTCACTCAAACTTAACAGGTCTTTCTTTACCCAAAGCACCACCTCCGAAATGAACTCGAGGGAGAAGCCCCACAAATGGAAACTTCAGTGAGCTTACCCCTTGCTTACATAAAAGCATCACCAGAGGGGCCGAGAGTTTGGCCTAGTGGTAGAGTGCTTACCTAGCATGTACGAAGACCCCGGTTTAATTCCTCGGTACCATATACATAGATGCTTTCAGGTGCAACTTGGCACTCATTAAACTTGATGCAGAAAAGCAACTGGAAATACAGCACAGCAGTTGAGAAGTCCCAAACATGTCAAGTTAGCCCCTCAGTTCTGAACTGTTCTGCTCACTAGCCACTTGGCAGAGCCTTAAAATTGCAGGTCATGTTCCAAATGCTCAATTTCACTCCACAGCAATTACCTAAACTGGTATGTACCTCAAAAACCCGCATCACTTGGGTTCAAATTACCAACATTTGTCCCTCCCAAAAACTTGGCAGTTAATGGGGGTAACTGCCAACTCCACCACTCAGACCACCATAGGCCCTGCCTAAAACAAAATTACCTAGAGCTAAGCTTTGCACCAACAGACAACACCAGGTCACATCCAGCTAGTGCTTGATTGTAGATGGTTTGATGTCCCTTCTGGGAGATGCAGATTTTAGCAATAGTCTGCTCCTTTCTTCTGCATCCAAGGAACTGCTTATATGCACCCACCCTGTACACTAATTCTGCCAGACCTAGGGATTGAACTCAGGGCCTGGGCACTGTTTCTGAACCTCTTTGTGCTCAAGGTTAGCACCCTATCACCTGAGCCACAGTGCCATTTCCAGCCTCTTTTCCTGGCAAGCTTCAAACCTCCACCCTCAAATCTCAGCCTCCTGAGCAGCTAAGTTTAAAAGAGTGACCCACCAGTGCCTGGCTCCTCACCTAAAAAACCCAACATTCTACAGAGTATTATCTGACTCACTATTTCCCCATTCCTAAGTATTTGTTCACTATGAGGGTTCTGGTACCAGCACTAGGCCATGTGCACACAAAGGTTACAACTAGCAAACAAAAGCACAGCAGGATGTGTGCAGTGGCTCACACCTGTAATCCTAGCTATTCAGGAAGCTGAGATTTAAGGATTGTGGTTCAAAGCCAGCTCCGGCACTAGAGGCTGTTTTTTGCCAGTCTTGGGCCATGAGCTCAGAGCCTGATCCTTGGGCTTTCTCAAGCCTAGAACTCCACACCACTTGAACCACACACAGCACTGCTTCTGGCTTTTTTGTATATATGCGATACAGAGGAATCAAGCCCGGGCCTTCATACATGCCAGGCAAGCATTCTACCACAAGGCCCAACCCCCAGCCAAGACTGTGAGACTTTTATCTCCAATCAACTACCAGAAAACCAGAAGCGGTGCTATAGCTCAAGTGGTAGAGTGCTAGCCTTGACTTGAAATGCTCAGGGACAGTGCCCAGGCCAAGTTCAAGCCCCACCAACCCCCCCCCCAAAAAAAACAAACCCAAAACACAGCCACCAGCACCGTTAACTTCACATTCAGGACTAATCATTTTTTGTTAAATTTAGGTCCCGAGTACCCATCTTAAGTAAACTGAATAGAGGCTACAGGTTGTCGGCATTTCTTTATTCAAACAGTCTCTTGCACTCCTTAACTCTGTAAACTGAATAGGGCTACGGGTTGTCAGCATTTCTTTATTCAGTCTCTTGCACTTCTTAACTCTGTTAAAAAAAAAGGGGGGGTTCTCTTAGTACATGGTCAGATGATTTTTATCAGCCCCAGCCTAGTACTGACTCACCCCCACACCCACTATTTCCACTCAACTTCTGGCCCCTTAGAACCCAGAAGCTGAAGAAGTCACTTACAGCCGGACATTCCACTGCACCGCTGTTGATGTCATCTATGATGTCATGGGGGTGGCGGCCATCAACATTACACCCCACAGACTGGGCCGTGCCCAAGATCTCCTTAATGGTTCCTACAAATAAATGGTGGCATCAGAGGGGGCCCTCTTAGTCCCCCAACAACCCTCAGATTTGAGGTCAAATGAGTACCTGACACCCCTCATAAAAAATTCCTAGCTGGTGAAGGCTCACACCTGTAATCCAGGAGGCTGGATCTGAGGATATCAGTTCATAGCCAGCCAAGGCATTGGCACTAAACACGGAGACTCATGTCCAAGTAACCACCAGAAAACAGGAAGTGATGCTCAGGCTCAAGGGATAGGGCAGTAGCCTTGAGCTGAAGCGCACAGACAGCGCCCAGGCCCAGAGTTCAAGTCCCACGACCGACAAAAAAAAAAAAAAATTCTGGGCAGGGAGTTTGGCCTGGTGGTTAAAGTGCTTGCCTAGCATGCACGAAGACCCGGGTTCGATTCCTCGGTACCACATACATAGAAAAAAGCCAGAAGTGGTGCTGAGGCTCAGGTGGTAGAGCTCAGGCCTTGAGAAAGTCCAAGAACAGTGCTCAGGCCCTGAGCTCAAGCCCAGGACTGGCAAAAAAAAAAAAAAAAAAAAAACCATATATTGCTAATTCTGTAGGTGAATCATTTTCTCCTTTAGAATCTTTCACAACCTGCTAACTAGAAATTTCATCAAAAGGATTAATGTAACTGTTTTCATTTGTACTGTGAAATTTTGCATTGTCTGATTTCTTCACTCATACTTGAAGCCTTTATTAGAACATCTAGGAGACATTGTACTTCCTGGCTTATCTCTTCCACCTCATAATTGATCAGCACAATTAAGCCCACAAACACTAAGAGGAAAGAGGGGAAAGGGTAGTATGACAGGAACTAGTTCAGTGAGCATGTATAGAATTACCACAGTGAAACCTTTCACAATACTAAGTATGCTGGGAAAGGTTGGGCAGAGTTTGGCTTAATGCTTGGGTGTTTGCCTAGCATGCACGAAGAGTTGGGTTTGATTTCTTAGTACCATGGCAAGGTAGAGCCTCCTGTGGGGGCTCAAGGAATACAGCAAAATCAGCATCCTGACTTTTGGGCAGGAAAACATTTTAAAGGAGACCTTTAAAACTAAGCACAAAACTGCATTAGCCCATAGTGGAGAAGGGTTCATCTAAGACACTTGTGGGTATGGCTTGTCTGGACGAGCAAGACTGTGCAAGGTCTACAAGGCAGCTATGCTGGCAAAAAAAAAAAAAAAAAAAAAAAAAAGCAGGGAAGATAGGAATACTACAAAGAACCATTAGGATCTTCAGGGCTGTTTCTGCACTTCAAGTAATCCACTCATTTTCTTGAGACAAGGATAATTCATACAGCCCAGTTGCTCCCTATACAGGGCCATGATAGAGGATCTTGAGGACAAGGACTCATAGCCCCTTAACCTGTCAGCCTGATGAAAGGCTTTGGCCTGTAAGATTTCTGGGGGATGCAGTCCTGTGGGCAGGTAGGACACTCCTCCCCAGCCCCAAGCAGTGCCAGGTTGTCTTCAGGAGCCCCTAGGCCTTCTGGCAAAGACTGCTGCTGCACCAAAAACCTCCCCAAGTAGGCTTAACATGGGTTCCTGGGAAAGAAAAAGGCATGCCCTAGGATCCCAGAACCCATGGCATGCTTCAAACCCCAAATTTGCAAGTTATCAGGCTATGGGGCACACATACTGCCACCACTCTAAGTAGGCACTGCAAAATTAGGCTACCTGTGTTAATATGTAGCTCAGCTTGAAACAATCTGTAACATGCCTACCTAGAATTAACCATCTTTTCTGAAATCAGCAAAATCTATTATTTTCAAAAGTGGCTCACTCAAACTTAACAGGTCTTTCTTTACCCAAAGCACCACCTCCGAAATGAACTCGAGGGAGAAGCCCCACAAATGGAAACTTCAGTGAGCTTACCCCTTGCTTACATAAAAGCATCACCAGAGGGGCCGAGAGTTTGGCCTAGTGGTAGAGTGCTTACCTAGCATGTACGAAGACCCCGGTTTAATTCCTCGGTACCATATACATAGATGCTTTCAGGTGCAACTTGGCACTCATTAAACTTGATGCAGAAAAGCAACTGGAAATACAGCACAGCAGTTGAGAAGTCCCAAACATGTCAAGTTAGCCCCTCAGTTCTGAACTGTTCTGCTCACTAGCCACTTGGCAGAGCCTTAAAATTGCAGGTCATGTTCCAAATGCTCAATTTCACTCCACAGCAATTACCTAAACTGGTATGTACCTCAAAAACCCGCATCACTTGGGTTCAAATTACCAACATTTGTCCCTCCCAAAAACTTGGCAGTTAATGGGGGTAACTGCCAACTCCACCACTCAGACCACCATAGGCCCTGCCTAAAACAAAATTACCTAGAGCTAAGCTTTGCACCAACAGACAACACCAGGTCACATCCAGCTAGTGCTTGATTGTAGATGGTTTGATGTCCCTTCTGGGAGATGCAGATTTTAGCAATAGTCTGCTCCTTTCTTCTGCATCCAAGGAACTGCTTATATGCACCCACCCTGTACACTAATTCTGCCAGACCTAGGGATTGAACTCAGGGCCTGGGCACTGTTTCTGAACCTCTTTGTGCTCAAGGTTAGCACCCTATCACCTGAGCCACAGTGCCATTTCCAGCCTCTTTTCCTGGCAAGCTTCAAACCTCCACCCTCAAATCTCAGCCTCCTGAGCAGCTAAGTTTAAAAGAGTGACCCACCAGTGCCTGGCTCCTCACCTAAAAAACCCAACATTCTACAGAGTATTATCTGACTCACTATTTCCCCATTCCTAAGTATTTGTTCACTATGAGGGTTCTGGTACCAGCACTAGGCCATGTGCACACAAAGGTTACAACTAGCAAACAAAAGCACAGCAGGATGTGTGCAGTGGCTCACACCTGTAATCCTAGCTATTCAGGAAGCTGAGATTTAAGGATTGTGGTTCAAAGCCAGCTCCGGCACTAGAGGCTGTTTTTTGCCAGTCTTGGGCCATGAGCTCAGAGCCTGATCCTTGGGCTTTCTCAAGCCTAGAACTCCACACCACTTGAACCACACACAGCACTGCTTCTGGCTTTTTTGTATATATGCGATACAGAGGAATCAAGCCCGGGCCTTCATACATGCCAGGCAAGCATTCTACCACAAGGCCCAACCCCCAGCCAAGACTGTGAGACTTTTATCTCCAATCAACTACCAGAAAACCAGAAGCGGTGCTATAGCTCAAGTGGTAGAGTGCTAGCCTTGACTTGAAATGCTCAGGGACAGTGCCCAGGCCAAGTTCAAGCCCCACCAACCCCCCCCCCCAAAAAAACAAACCCAAAACACAGCCACCAGCACCGTTAACTTCACATTCAGGACTAATCATTTTTTGTTAAATTTAGGTCCCGAGTACCCATCTTAAGTAAACTGAATAGAGGCTACAGGTTGTCGGCATTTCTTTATTCAAACAGTCTCTTGCACTCCTTAACTCTGTAAACTGAATAGGGCTACGGGTTGTCAGCATTTCTTTATTCAGTCTCTTGCACTTCTTAACTCTGTTAAAAAAAAAGGGGGGGTTCTCTTAGTACATGGTCAGATGATTTTTATCAGCCCCAGCCTAGTACTGACTCACCCCCACACCCACTATTTCCACTCAACTTCTGGCCCCTTAGAACCCAGAAGCTGAAGAAGTCACTTACAGCCGGACATTCCACTGCACCGCTGTTGATGTCATCTATGATGTCATGGGGGTGGCGGCCATCAACATTACACCCCACAGACTGGGCCGTGCCCAAGATCTCCTTAATGGTTCCTACAAATAAATGGTGGCATCAGAGGGGGCCCTCTTAGTCCCCCAACAACCCTCAGATTTGAGGTCAAATGAGTACCTGACACCCCTCATAAAAAATTCCTAGCTGGTGAAGGCTCACACCTGTAATCCAGGAGGCTGGATCTGAGGATATCAGTTCATAGCCAGCCAAGGCATTGGCACTAAACACGGAGACTCATGTCCAAGTAACCACCAGAAAACAGGAAGTGATGCTCAGGCTCAAGGGATAGGGCAGTAGCCTTGAGCTGAAGCGCACAGACAGCGCCCAGGCCCAGAGTTCAAGTCCCACGACCGACAAAAAAAAAAAAAAATTCTGGGCAGGGAGTTTGGCCTGGTGGTTAAAGTGCTTGCCTAGCATGCACGAAGACCCGGGTTCGATTCCTCGGTACCACATACATAGAAAAAAGCCAGAAGTGGTGCTGAGGCTCAGGTGGTAGAGCTCAGGCCTTGAGAAAGTCCAAGAACAGTGCTCAGGCCCTGAGCTCAAGCCCAGGACTGGCAAAAAAAAAAAAAAAAAAAAAACCATATATTGCTAATTCTGTAGGTGAATCATTTTCTCCTTTAGAATCTTTCACAACCTGCTAACTAGAAATTTCATCAAAAGGATTAATGTAACTGTTTTCATTTGTACTGTGAAATTTTGCATTGTCTGATTTCTTCACTCATACTTGAAGCCTTTATTAGAACATCTAGGAGACATTGTACTTCCTGGCTTATCTCTTCCACCTCATAATTGATCAGCACAATTAAGCCCACAAACACTAAGAGGAAAGAGGGGAAAGGGTAGTATGACAGGAACTAGTTCAGTGAGCATGTATAGAATTACCACAGTGAAACCTTTCACAATACTAAGTATGCTGGGAAAGGTTGGGCAGAGTTTGGCTTAATGCTTGGGTGTTTGCCTAGCATGCACGAAGAGTTGGGTTTGATTTCTTAGTACCATGGCAAGGTAGAGCCTCCTGTGGGGGCTCAAGGAATACAGCAAAATCAGCATCCTGACTTTTGGGCAGGAAAACATTTTAAAGGAGACCTTTAAAACTAAGCACAAAACTGCATTAGCCCATAGTGGAGAAGGGTTCATCTAAGACACTTGTGGGTATGGCTTGTCTGGACGAGCAAGACTGTGCAAGGTCTACAAGGCAGCTATGCTGGCAAAAAAAAAAAAAAAAAAAAAAAAAAGCAGGGAAGATAGGAATACTACAAAGAACCATTAGGATCTTCAGGGCTGTTTCTGCACTTCAAGTAATCCACTCATTTTCTTGAGACAAGGATAATTCATACAGCCCAGTTGCTCCCTATACAGGGCCATGATAGAGGATCTTGAGGACAAGGACTCATAGCCCCTTAACCTGTCAGCCTGATGAAAGGCTTTGGCCTGTAAGATTTCTGGGGGATGCAGTCCTGTGGGCAGGTAGGACACTCCTCCCCAGCCCCAAGCAGTGCCAGGTTGTCTTCAGGAGCCCCTAGGCCTTCTGGCAAAGACTGCTGCTGCACCAAAAACCTCCCCAAGTAGGCTTAACATGGGTTCCTGGGAAAGAAAAAGGCATGCCCTAGGATCCCAGAACCCATGGCATGCTTCAAACCCCAAATTTGCAAGTTATCAGGCTATGGGGCACACATACTGCCACCACTCTAAGTAGGCACTGCAAAATTAGGCTACCTGTGTTAATATGTAGCTCAGCTTGAAACAATCTGTAACATGCCTACCTAGAATTAACCATCTTTTCTGAAATCAGCAAAATCTATTATTTTCAAAAGTGGCTCACTCAAACTTAACAGGTCTTTCTTTACCCAAAGCACCACCTCCGAAATGAACTCGAGGGAGAAGCCCCACAAATGGAAACTTCAGTGAGCTTACCCCTTGCTTACATAAAAGCATCACCAGAGGGGCCGAGAGTTTGGCCTAGTGGTAGAGTGCTTACCTAGCATGTACGAAGACCCCGGTTTAATTCCTCGGTACCATATACATAGATGCTTTCAGGTGCAACTTGGCACTCATTAAACTTGATGCAGAAAAGCAACTGGAAATACAGCACAGCAGTTGAGAAGTCCCAAACATGTCAAGTTAGCCCCTCAGTTCTGAACTGTTCTGCTCACTAGCCACTTGGCAGAGCCTTAAAATTGCAGGTCATGTTCCAAATGCTCAATTTCACTCCACAGCAATTACCTAAACTGGTATGTACCTCAAAAACCCGCATCACTTGGGTTCAAATTACCAACATTTGTCCCTCCCAAAAACTTGGCAGTTAATGGGGGTAACTGCCAACTCCACCACTCAGACCACCATAGGCCCTGCCTAAAACAAAATTACCTAGAGCTAAGCTTTGCACCAACAGACAACACCAGGTCACATCCAGCTAGTGCTTGATTGTAGATGGTTTGATGTCCCTTCTGGGAGATGCAGATTTTAGCAATAGTCTGCTCCTTTCTTCTGCATCCAAGGAACTGCTTATATGCACCCACCCTGTACACTAATTCTGCCAGACCTAGGGATTGAACTCAGGGCCTGGGCACTGTTTCTGAACCTCTTTGTGCTCAAGGTTAGCACCCTATCACCTGAGCCACAGTGCCATTTCCAGCCTCTTTTCCTGGCAAGCTTCAAACCTCCACCCTCAAATCTCAGCCTCCTGAGCAGCTAAGTTTAAAAGAGTGACCCACCAGTGCCTGGCTCCTCACCTAAAAAACCCAACATTCTACAGAGTATTATCTGACTCACTATTTCCCCATTCCTAAGTATTTGTTCACTATGAGGGTTCTGGTACCAGCACTAGGCCATGTGCACACAAAGGTTACAACTAGCAAACAAAAGCACAGCAGGATGTGTGCAGTGGCTCACACCTGTAATCCTAGCTATTCAGGAAGCTGAGATTTAAGGATTGTGGTTCAAAGCCAGCTCCGGCACTAGAGGCTGTTTTTTGCCAGTCTTGGGCCATGAGCTCAGAGCCTGATCCTTGGGCTTTCTCAAGCCTAGAACTCCACACCACTTGAACCACACACAGCACTGCTTCTGGCTTTTTTGTATATATGCGATACAGAGGAATCAAGCCCGGGCCTTCATACATGCCAGGCAAGCATTCTACCACAAGGCCCAACCCCCAGCCAAGACTGTGAGACTTTTATCTCCAATCAACTACCAGAAAACCAGAAGCGGTGCTATAGCTCAAGTGGTAGAGTGCTAGCCTTGACTTGAAATGCTCAGGGACAGTGCCCAGGCCAAGTTCAAGCCCCACCAACCCCCCCCCCAAAAAAAACAAACCCAAAACACAGCCACCAGCACCGTTAACTTCACATTCAGGACTAATCATTTTTTGTTAAATTTAGGTCCCGAGTACCCATCTTAAGTAAACTGAATAGAGGCTACAGGTTGTCGGCATTTCTTTATTCAAACAGTCTCTTGCACTCCTTAACTCTGTAAACTGAATAGGGCTACGGGTTGTCAGCATTTCTTTATTCAGTCTCTTGCACTTCTTAACTCTGTTAAAAAAAAAGGGGGGGTTCTCTTAGTACATGGTCAGATGATTTTTATCAGCCCCAGCCTAGTACTGACTCACCCCCACACCCACTATTTCCACTCAACTTCTGGCCCCTTAGAACCCAGAAGCTGAAGAAGTCACTTACAGCCGGACATTCCACTGCACCGCTGTTGATGTCATCTATGATGTCATGGGGGTGGCGGCCATCAACATTACACCCCACAGACTGGGCCGTGCCCAAGATCTCCTTAATGGTTCCTACAAATAAATGGTGGCATCAGAGGGGGCCCTCTTAGTCCCCCAACAACCCTCAGATTTGAGGTCAAATGAGTACCTGACACCCCTCATAAAAAATTCCTAGCTGGTGAAGGCTCACACCTGTAATCCAGGAGGCTGGATCTGAGGATATCAGTTCATAGCCAGCCAAGGCATTGGCACTAAACACGGAGACTCATGTCCAAGTAACCACCAGAAAACAGGAAGTGATGCTCAGGCTCAAGGGATAGGGCAGTAGCCTTGAGCTGAAGCGCACAGACAGCGCCCAGGCCCAGAGTTCAAGTCCCACGACCGACAAAAAAAAAAAAAAATTCTGGGCAGGGAGTTTGGCCTGGTGGTTAAAGTGCTTGCCTAGCATGCACGAAGACCCGGGTTCGATTCCTCGGTACCACATACATAGAAAAAAGCCAGAAGTGGTGCTGAGGCTCAGGTGGTAGAGCTCAGGCCTTGAGAAAGTCCAAGAACAGTGCTCAGGCCCTGAGCTCAAGCCCAGGACTGGCAAAAAAAAAAAAAAAAAAAAAACCATATATTGCTAATTCTGTAGGTGAATCATTTTCTCCTTTAGAATCTTTCACAACCTGCTAACTAGAAATTTCATCAAAAGGATTAATGTAACTGTTTTCATTTGTACTGTGAAATTTTGCATTGTCTGATTTCTTCACTCATACTTGAAGCCTTTATTAGAACATCTAGGAGACATTGTACTTCCTGGCTTATCTCTTCCACCTCATAATTGATCAGCACAATTAAGCCCACAAACACTAAGAGGAAAGAGGGGAAAGGGTAGTATGACAGGAACTAGTTCAGTGAGCATGTATAGAATTACCACAGTGAAACCTTTCACAATACTAAGTATGCTGGGAAAGGTTGGGCAGAGTTTGGCTTAATGCTTGGGTGTTTGCCTAGCATGCACGAAGAGTTGGGTTTGATTTCTTAGTACCATGGCAAGGTAGAGCCTCCTGTGGGGGCTCAAGGAATACAGCAAAATCAGCATCCTGACTTTTGGGCAGGAAAACATTTTAAAGGAGACCTTTAAAACTAAGCACAAAACTGCATTAGCCCATAGTGGAGAAGGGTTCATCTAAGACACTTGTGGGTATGGCTTGTCTGGACGAGCAAGACTGTGCAAGGTCTACAAGGCAGCTATGCTGGCAAAAAAAAAAAAAAAAAAAAAAAAAAGCAGGGAAGATAGGAATACTACAAAGAACCATTAGGATCTTCAGGGCTGTTTCTGCACTTCAAGTAATCCACTCATTTTCTTGAGACAAGGATAATTCATACAGCCCAGTTGCTCCCTATACAGGGCCATGATAGAGGATCTTGAGGACAAGGACTCATAGCCCCTTAACCTGTCAGCCTGATGAAAGGCTTTGGCCTGTAAGATTTCTGGGGGATGCAGTCCTGTGGGCAGGTAGGACACTCCTCCCCAGCCCCAAGCAGTGCCAGGTTGTCTTCAGGAGCCCCTAGGCCTTCTGGCAAAGACTGCTGCTGCACCAAAAACCTCCCCAAGTAGGCTTAACATGGGTTCCTGGGAAAGAAAAAGGCATGCCCTAGGATCCCAGAACCCATGGCATGCTTCAAACCCCAAATTTGCAAGTTATCAGGCTATGGGGCACACATACTGCCACCACTCTAAGTAGGCACTGCAAAATTAGGCTACCTGTGTTAATATGTAGCTCAGCTTGAAACAATCTGTAACATGCCTACCTAGAATTAACCATCTTTTCTGAAATCAGCAAAATCTATTATTTTCAAAAGTGGCTCACTCAAACTTAACAGGTCTTTCTTTACCCAAAGCACCACCTCCGAAATGAACTCGAGGGAGAAGCCCCACAAATGGAAACTTCAGTGAGCTTACCCCTTGCTTACATAAAAGCATCACCAGAGGGGCCGAGAGTTTGGCCTAGTGGTAGAGTGCTTACCTAGCATGTACGAAGACCCCGGTTTAATTCCTCGGTACCATATACATAGATGCTTTCAGGTGCAACTTGGCACTCATTAAACTTGATGCAGAAAAGCAACTGGAAATACAGCACAGCAGTTGAGAAGTCCCAAACATGTCAAGTTAGCCCCTCAGTTCTGAACTGTTCTGCTCACTAGCCACTTGGCAGAGCCTTAAAATTGCAGGTCATGTTCCAAATGCTCAATTTCACTCCACAGCAATTACCTAAACTGGTATGTACCTCAAAAACCCGCATCACTTGGGTTCAAATTACCAACATTTGTCCCTCCCAAAAACTTGGCAGTTAATGGGGGTAACTGCCAACTCCACCACTCAGACCACCATAGGCCCTGCCTAAAACAAAATTACCTAGAGCTAAGCTTTGCACCAACAGACAACACCAGGTCACATCCAGCTAGTGCTTGATTGTAGATGGTTTGATGTCCCTTCTGGGAGATGCAGATTTTAGCAATAGTCTGCTCCTTTCTTCTGCATCCAAGGAACTGCTTATATGCACCCACCCTGTACACTAATTCTGCCAGACCTAGGGATTGAACTCAGGGCCTGGGCACTGTTTCTGAACCTCTTTGTGCTCAAGGTTAGCACCCTATCACCTGAGCCACAGTGCCATTTCCAGCCTCTTTTCCTGGCAAGCTTCAAACCTCCACCCTCAAATCTCAGCCTCCTGAGCAGCTAAGTTTAAAAGAGTGACCCACCAGTGCCTGGCTCCTCACCTAAAAAACCCAACATTCTACAGAGTATTATCTGACTCACTATTTCCCCATTCCTAAGTATTTGTTCACTATGAGGGTTCTGGTACCAGCACTAGGCCATGTGCACACAAAGGTTACAACTAGCAAACAAAAGCACAGCAGGATGTGTGCAGTGGCTCACACCTGTAATCCTAGCTATTCAGGAAGCTGAGATTTAAGGATTGTGGTTCAAAGCCAGCTCCGGCACTAGAGGCTGTTTTTTGCCAGTCTTGGGCCATGAGCTCAGAGCCTGATCCTTGGGCTTTCTCAAGCCTAGAACTCCACACCACTTGAACCACACACAGCACTGCTTCTGGCTTTTTTGTATATATGCGATACAGAGGAATCAAGCCCGGGCCTTCATACATGCCAGGCAAGCATTCTACCACAAGGCCCAACCCCCAGCCAAGACTGTGAGACTTTTATCTCCAATCAACTACCAGAAAACCAGAAGCGGTGCTATAGCTCAAGTGGTAGAGTGCTAGCCTTGACTTGAAATGCTCAGGGACAGTGCCCAGGCCAAGTTCAAGCCCCACCAACCCCCCCCCCCAAAAAAACAAACCCAAAACACAGCCACCAGCACCGTTAACTTCACATTCAGGACTAATCATTTTTTGTTAAATTTAGGTCCCGAGTACCCATCTTAAGTAAACTGAATAGAGGCTACAGGTTGTCGGCATTTCTTTATTCAAACAGTCTCTTGCACTCCTTAACTCTGTAAACTGAATAGGGCTACGGGTTGTCAGCATTTCTTTATTCAGTCTCTTGCACTTCTTAACTCTGTTAAAAAAAAAGGGGGGGTTCTCTTAGTACATGGTCAGATGATTTTTATCAGCCCCAGCCTAGTACTGACTCACCCCCACACCCACTATTTCCACTCAACTTCTGGCCCCTTAGAACCCAGAAGCTGAAGAAGTCACTTACAGCCGGACATTCCACTGCACCGCTGTTGATGTCATCTATGATGTCATGGGGGTGGCGGCCATCAACATTACACCCCACAGACTGGGCCGTGCCCAAGATCTCCTTAATGGTTCCTACAAATAAATGGTGGCATCAGAGGGGGCCCTCTTAGTCCCCCAACAACCCTCAGATTTGAGGTCAAATGAGTACCTGACACCCCTCATAAAAAATTCCTAGCTGGTGAAGGCTCACACCTGTAATCCAGGAGGCTGGATCTGAGGATATCAGTTCATAGCCAGCCAAGGCATTGGCACTAAACACGGAGACTCATGTCCAAGTAACCACCAGAAAACAGGAAGTGATGCTCAGGCTCAAGGGATAGGGCAGTAGCCTTGAGCTGAAGCGCACAGACAGCGCCCAGGCCCAGAGTTCAAGTCCCACGACCGACAAAAAAAAAAAAAAATTCTGGGCAGGGAGTTTGGCCTGGTGGTTAAAGTGCTTGCCTAGCATGCACGAAGACCCGGGTTCGATTCCTCGGTACCACATACATAGAAAAAAGCCAGAAGTGGTGCTGAGGCTCAGGTGGTAGAGCTCAGGCCTTGAGAAAGTCCAAGAACAGTGCTCAGGCCCTGAGCTCAAGCCCAGGACTGGCAAAAAAAAAAAAAAACAAAAAACCATATATTGCTAATTCTGTAGGTGAATCATTTTCTCCTTTAGAATCTTTCACAACCTGCTAACTAGAAATTTCATCAAAAGGATTAATGTAACTGTTTTCATTTGTACTGTGAAATTTTGCATTGTCTGATTTCTTCACTCATACTTGAAGCCTTTATTAGAACATCTAGGAGACATTGTACTTCCTGGCTTATCTCTTCCACCTCATAATTGATCAGCACAATTAAGCCCACAAACACTAAGAGGAAAGAGGGGAAAGGGTAGTATGACAGGAACTAGTTCAGTGAGCATGTATAGAATTACCACAGTGAAACCTTTCACAATACTAAGTATGCTGGGAAAGGTTGGGCAGAGTTTGGCTTAATGCTTGGGTGTTTGCCTAGCATGCACGAAGAGTTGGGTTTGATTTCTTAGTACCATGGCAAGGTAGAGCCTCCTGTGGGGGCTCAAGGAATACAGCAAAATCAGCATCCTGACTTTTGGGCAGGAAAACATTTTAAAGGAGACCTTTAAAACTAAGCACAAAACTGCATTAGCCCATAGTGGAGAAGGGTTCATCTAAGACACTTGTGGGTATGGCTTGTCTGGACGAGCAAGACTGTGCAAGGTCTACAAGGCAGCTATGCTGGCAAAAAAAAAAAAAAAAAAAAAAAAAAGCAGGGAAGATAGGAATACTACAAAGAACCATTAGGATCTTCAGGGCTGTTTCTGCACTTCAAGTAATCCACTCATTTTCTTGAGACAAGGATAATTCATACAGCCCAGTTGCTCCCTATACAGGGCCATGATAGAGGATCTTGAGGACAAGGACTCATAGCCCCTTAACCTGTCAGCCTGATGAAAGGCTTTGGCCTGTAAGATTTCTGGGGGATGCAGTCCTGTGGGCAGGTAGGACACTCCTCCCCAGCCCCAAGCAGTGCCAGGTTGTCTTCAGGAGCCCCTAGGCCTTCTGGCAAAGACTGCTGCTGCACCAAAAACCTCCCCAAGTAGGCTTAACATGGGTTCCTGGGAAAGAAAAAGGCATGCCCTAGGATCCCAGAACCCATGGCATGCTTCAAACCCCAAATTTGCAAGTTATCAGGCTATGGGGCACACATACTGCCACCACTCTAAGTAGGCACTGCAAAATTAGGCTACCTGTGTTAATATGTAGCTCAGCTTGAAACAATCTGTAACATGCCTACCTAGAATTAACCATCTTTTCTGAAATCAGCAAAATCTATTATTTTCAAAAGTGGCTCACTCAAACTTAACAGGTCTTTCTTTACCCAAAGCACCACCTCCGAAATGAACTCGAGGGAGAAGCCCCACAAATGGAAACTTCAGTGAGCTTACCCCTTGCTTACATAAAAGCATCACCAGAGGGGCCGAGAGTTTGGCCTAGTGGTAGAGTGCTTACCTAGCATGTACGAAGACCCCGGTTTAATTCCTCGGTACCATATACATAGATGCTTTCAGGTGCAACTTGGCACTCATTAAACTTGATGCAGAAAAGCAACTGGAAATACAGCACAGCAGTTGAGAAGTCCCAAACATGTCAAGTTAGCCCCTCAGTTCTGAACTGTTCTGCTCACTAGCCACTTGGCAGAGCCTTAAAATTGCAGGTCATGTTCCAAATGCTCAATTTCACTCCACAGCAATTACCTAAACTGGTATGTACCTCAAAAACCCGCATCACTTGGGTTCAAATTACCAACATTTGTCCCTCCCAAAAACTTGGCAGTTAATGGGGGTAACTGCCAACTCCACCACTCAGACCACCATAGGCCCTGCCTAAAACAAAATTACCTAGAGCTAAGCTTTGCACCAACAGACAACACCAGGTCACATCCAGCTAGTGCTTGATTGTAGATGGTTTGATGTCCCTTCTGGGAGATGCAGATTTTAGCAATAGTCTGCTCCTTTCTTCTGCATCCAAGGAACTGCTTATATGCACCCACCCTGTACACTAATTCTGCCAGACCTAGGGATTGAACTCAGGGCCTGGGCACTGTTTCTGAACCTCTTTGTGCTCAAGGTTAGCACCCTATCACCTGAGCCACAGTGCCATTTCCAGCCTCTTTTCCTGGCAAGCTTCAAACCTCCACCCTCAAATCTCAGCCTCCTGAGCAGCTAAGTTTAAAAGAGTGACCCACCAGTGCCTGGCTCCTCACCTAAAAAACCCAACATTCTACAGAGTATTATCTGACTCACTATTTCCCCATTCCTAAGTATTTGTTCACTATGAGGGTTCTGGTACCAGCACTAGGCCATGTGCACACAAAGGTTACAACTAGCAAACAAAAGCACAGCAGGATGTGTGCAGTGGCTCACACCTGTAATCCTAGCTATTCAGGAAGCTGAGATTTAAGGATTGTGGTTCAAAGCCAGCTCCGGCACTAGAGGCTGTTTTTTGCCAGTCTTGGGCCATGAGCTCAGAGCCTGATCCTTGGGCTTTCTCAAGCCTAGAACTCCACACCACTTGAACCACACACAGCACTGCTTCTGGCTTTTTTGTATATATGCGATACAGAGGAATCAAGCCCGGGCCTTCATACATGCCAGGCAAGCATTCTACCACAAGGCCCAACCCCCAGCCAAGACTGTGAGACTTTTATCTCCAATCAACTACCAGAAAACCAGAAGCGGTGCTATAGCTCAAGTGGTAGAGTGCTAGCCTTGACTTGAAATGCTCAGGGACAGTGCCCAGGCCAAGTTCAAGCCCCACCAACCCCCCCCCCCAAAAAAACAAACCCAAAACACAGCCACCAGCACCGTTAACTTCACATTCAGGACTAATCATTTTTTGTTAAATTTAGGTCCCGAGTACCCATCTTAAGTAAACTGAATAGAGGCTACAGGTTGTCGGCATTTCTTTATTCAAACAGTCTCTTGCACTCCTTAACTCTGTAAACTGAATAGGGCTACGGGTTGTCAGCATTTCTTTATTCAGTCTCTTGCACTTCTTAACTCTGTTAAAAAAAAAGGGGGGGTTCTCTTAGTACATGGTCAGATGATTTTTATCAGCCCCAGCCTAGTACTGACTCACCCCCACACCCACTATTTCCACTCAACTTCTGGCCCCTTAGAACCCAGAAGCTGAAGAAGTCACTTACAGCCGGACATTCCACTGCACCGCTGTTGATGTCATCTATGATGTCATGGGGGTGGCGGCCATCAACATTACACCCCACAGACTGGGCCGTGCCCAAGATCTCCTTAATGGTTCCTACAAATAAATGGTGGCATCAGAGGGGGCCCTCTTAGTCCCCCAACAACCCTCAGATTTGAGGTCAAATGAGTACCTGACACCCCTCATAAAAAATTCCTAGCTGGTGAAGGCTCACACCTGTAATCCAGGAGGCTGGATCTGAGGATATCAGTTCATAGCCAGCCAAGGCATTGGCACTAAACACGGAGACTCATGTCCAAGTAACCACCAGAAAACAGGAAGTGATGCTCAGGCTCAAGGGATAGGGCAGTAGCCTTGAGCTGAAGCGCACAGACAGCGCCCAGGCCCAGAGTTCAAGTCCCACGACCGACAAAAAAAAAAAAAAATTCTGGGCAGGGAGTTTGGCCTGGTGGTTAAAGTGCTTGCCTAGCATGCACGAAGACCCGGGTTCGATTCCTCGGTACCACATACATAGAAAAAAGCCAGAAGTGGTGCTGAGGCTCAGGTGGTAGAGCTCAGGCCTTGAGAAAGTCCAAGAACAGTGCTCAGGCCCTGAGCTCAAGCCCAGGACTGGCAAAAAAAAAAAAAAAAAAAAAACCATATATTGCTAATTCTGTAGGTGAATCATTTTCTCCTTTAGAATCTTTCACAACCTGCTAACTAGAAATTTCATCAAAAGGATTAATGTAACTGTTTTCATTTGTACTGTGAAATTTTGCATTGTCTGATTTCTTCACTCATACTTGAAGCCTTTATTAGAACATCTAGGAGACATTGTACTTCCTGGCTTATCTCTTCCACCTCATAATTGATCAGCACAATTAAGCCCACAAACACTAAGAGGAAAGAGGGGAAAGGGTAGTATGACAGGAACTAGTTCAGTGAGCATGTATAGAATTACCACAGTGAAACCTTTCACAATACTAAGTATGCTGGGAAAGGTTGGGCAGAGTTTGGCTTAATGCTTGGGTGTTTGCCTAGCATGCACGAAGAGTTGGGTTTGATTTCTTAGTACCATGGCAAGGTAGAGCCTCCTGTGGGGGCTCAAGGAATACAGCAAAATCAGCATCCTGACTTTTGGGCAGGAAAACATTTTAAAGGAGACCTTTAAAACTAAGCACAAAACTGCATTAGCCCATAGTGGAGAAGGGTTCATCTAAGACACTTGTGGGTATGGCTTGTCTGGACGAGCAAGACTGTGCAAGGTCTACAAGGCAGCTATGCTGGCAAAAAAAAAAAAAAAAAAAAAAAAAAGCAGGGAAGATAGGAATACTACAAAGAACCATTAGGATCTTCAGGGCTGTTTCTGCACTTCAAGTAATCCACTCATTTTCTTGAGACAAGGATAATTCATACAGCCCAGTTGCTCCCTATACAGGGCCATGATAGAGGATCTTGAGGACAAGGACTCATAGCCCCTTAACCTGTCAGCCTGATGAAAGGCTTTGGCCTGTAAGATTTCTGGGGGATGCAGTCCTGTGGGCAGGTAGGACACTCCTCCCCAGCCCCAAGCAGTGCCAGGTTGTCTTCAGGAGCCCCTAGGCCTTCTGGCAAAGACTGCTGCTGCACCAAAAACCTCCCCAAGTAGGCTTAACATGGGTTCCTGGGAAAGAAAAAGGCATGCCCTAGGATCCCAGAACCCATGGCATGCTTCAAACCCCAAATTTGCAAGTTATCAGGCTATGGGGCACACATACTGCCACCACTCTAAGTAGGCACTGCAAAATTAGGCTACCTGTGTTAATATGTAGCTCAGCTTGAAACAATCTGTAACATGCCTACCTAGAATTAACCATCTTTTCTGAAATCAGCAAAATCTATTATTTTCAAAAGTGGCTCACTCAAACTTAACAGGTCTTTCTTTACCCAAAGCACCACCTCCGAAATGAACTCGAGGGAGAAGCCCCACAAATGGAAACTTCAGTGAGCTTACCCCTTGCTTACATAAAAGCATCACCAGAGGGGCCGAGAGTTTGGCCTAGTGGTAGAGTGCTTACCTAGCATGTACGAAGACCCCGGTTTAATTCCTCGGTACCATATACATAGATGCTTTCAGGTGCAACTTGGCACTCATTAAACTTGATGCAGAAAAGCAACTGGAAATACAGCACAGCAGTTGAGAAGTCCCAAACATGTCAAGTTAGCCCCTCAGTTCTGAACTGTTCTGCTCACTAGCCACTTGGCAGAGCCTTAAAATTGCAGGTCATGTTCCAAATGCTCAATTTCACTCCACAGCAATTACCTAAACTGGTATGTACCTCAAAAACCCGCATCACTTGGGTTCAAATTACCAACATTTGTCCCTCCCAAAAACTTGGCAGTTAATGGGGGTAACTGCCAACTCCACCACTCAGACCACCATAGGCCCTGCCTAAAACAAAATTACCTAGAGCTAAGCTTTGCACCAACAGACAACACCAGGTCACATCCAGCTAGTGCTTGATTGTAGATGGTTTGATGTCCCTTCTGGGAGATGCAGATTTTAGCAATAGTCTGCTCCTTTCTTCTGCATCCAAGGAACTGCTTATATGCACCCACCCTGTACACTAATTCTGCCAGACCTAGGGATTGAACTCAGGGCCTGGGCACTGTTTCTGAACCTCTTTGTGCTCAAGGTTAGCACCCTATCACCTGAGCCACAGTGCCATTTCCAGCCTCTTTTCCTGGCAAGCTTCAAACCTCCACCCTCAAATCTCAGCCTCCTGAGCAGCTAAGTTTAAAAGAGTGACCCACCAGTGCCTGGCTCCTCACCTAAAAAACCCAACATTCTACAGAGTATTATCTGACTCACTATTTCCCCATTCCTAAGTATTTGTTCACTATGAGGGTTCTGGTACCAGCACTAGGCCATGTGCACACAAAGGTTACAACTAGCAAACAAAAGCACAGCAGGATGTGTGCAGTGGCTCACACCTGTAATCCTAGCTATTCAGGAAGCTGAGATTTAAGGATTGTGGTTCAAAGCCAGCTCCGGCACTAGAGGCTGTTTTTTGCCAGTCTTGGGCCATGAGCTCAGAGCCTGATCCTTGGGCTTTCTCAAGCCTAGAACTCCACACCACTTGAACCACACACAGCACTGCTTCTGGCTTTTTTGTATATATGCGATACAGAGGAATCAAGCCCGGGCCTTCATACATGCCAGGCAAGCATTCTACCACAAGGCCCAACCCCCAGCCAAGACTGTGAGACTTTTATCTCCAATCAACTACCAGAAAACCAGAAGCGGTGCTATAGCTCAAGTGGTAGAGTGCTAGCCTTGACTTGAAATGCTCAGGGACAGTGCCCAGGCCAAGTTCAAGCCCCACCAACCCCCCCCCCCAAAAAAACAAACCCAAAACACAGCCACCAGCACCGTTAACTTCACATTCAGGACTAATCATTTTTTGTTAAATTTAGGTCCCGAGTACCCATCTTAAGTAAACTGAATAGAGGCTACAGGTTGTCGGCATTTCTTTATTCAAACAGTCTCTTGCACTCCTTAACTCTGTAAACTGAATAGGGCTACGGGTTGTCAGCATTTCTTTATTCAGTCTCTTGCACTTCTTAACTCTGTTAAAAAAAAAGGGGGGGTTCTCTTAGTACATGGTCAGATGATTTTTATCAGCCCCAGCCTAGTACTGACTCACCCCCACACCCACTATTTCCACTCAACTTCTGGCCCCTTAGAACCCAGAAGCTGAAGAAGTCACTTACAGCCGGACATTCCACTGCACCGCTGTTGATGTCATCTATGATGTCATGGGGGTGGCGGCCATCAACATTACACCCCACAGACTGGGCCGTGCCCAAGATCTCCTTAATGGTTCCTACAAATAAATGGTGGCATCAGAGGGGGCCCTCTTAGTCCCCCAACAACCCTCAGATTTGAGGTCAAATGAGTACCTGACACCCCTCATAAAAAATTCCTAGCTGGTGAAGGCTCACACCTGTAATCCAGGAGGCTGGATCTGAGGATATCAGTTCATAGCCAGCCAAGGCATTGGCACTAAACACGGAGACTCATGTCCAAGTAACCACCAGAAAACAGGAAGTGATGCTCAGGCTCAAGGGATAGGGCAGTAGCCTTGAGCTGAAGCGCACAGACAGCGCCCAGGCCCAGAGTTCAAGTCCCACGACCGACAAAAAAAAAAAAAAATTCTGGGCAGGGAGTTTGGCCTGGTGGTTAAAGTGCTTGCCTAGCATGCACGAAGACCCGGGTTCGATTCCTCGGTACCACATACATAGAAAAAAGCCAGAAGTGGTGCTGAGGCTCAGGTGGTAGAGCTCAGGCCTTGAGAAAGTCCAAGAACAGTGCTCAGGCCCTGAGCTCAAGCCCAGGACTGGCAAAAAAAAAAAAAAAAAAAAAACCATATATTGCTAATTCTGTAGGTGAATCATTTTCTCCTTTAGAATCTTTCACAACCTGCTAACTAGAAATTTCATCAAAAGGATTAATGTAACTGTTTTCATTTGTACTGTGAAATTTTGCATTGTCTGATTTCTTCACTCATACTTGAAGCCTTTATTAGAACATCTAGGAGACATTGTACTTCCTGGCTTATCTCTTCCACCTCATAATTGATCAGCACAATTAAGCCCACAAACACTAAGAGGAAAGAGGGGAAAGGGTAGTATGACAGGAACTAGTTCAGTGAGCATGTATAGAATTACCACAGTGAAACCTTTCACAATACTAAGTATGCTGGGAAAGGTTGGGCAGAGTTTGGCTTAATGCTTGGGTGTTTGCCTAGCATGCACGAAGAGTTGGGTTTGATTTCTTAGTACCATGGCAAGGTAGAGCCTCCTGTGGGGGCTCAAGGAATACAGCAAAATCAGCATCCTGACTTTTGGGCAGGAAAACATTTTAAAGGAGACCTTTAAAACTAAGCACAAAACTGCATTAGCCCATAGTGGAGAAGGGTTCATCTAAGACACTTGTGGGTATGGCTTGTCTGGACGAGCAAGACTGTGCAAGGTCTACAAGGCAGCTATGCTGGCAAAAAAAAAAAAAAAAAAAAAAAAAAGCAGGGAAGATAGGAATACTACAAAGAACCATTAGGATCTTCAGGGCTGTTTCTGCACTTCAAGTAATCCACTCATTTTCTTGAGACAAGGATAATTCATACAGCCCAGTTGCTCCCTATACAGGGCCATGATAGAGGATCTTGAGGACAAGGACTCATAGCCCCTTAACCTGTCAGCCTGATGAAAGGCTTTGGCCTGTAAGATTTCTGGGGGATGCAGTCCTGTGGGCAGGTAGGACACTCCTCCCCAGCCCCAAGCAGTGCCAGGTTGTCTTCAGGAGCCCCTAGGCCTTCTGGCAAAGACTGCTGCTGCACCAAAAACCTCCCCAAGTAGGCTTAACATGGGTTCCTGGGAAAGAAAAAGGCATGCCCTAGGATCCCAGAACCCATGGCATGCTTCAAACCCCAAATTTGCAAGTTATCAGGCTATGGGGCACACATACTGCCACCACTCTAAGTAGGCACTGCAAAATTAGGCTACCTGTGTTAATATGTAGCTCAGCTTGAAACAATCTGTAACATGCCTACCTAGAATTAACCATCTTTTCTGAAATCAGCAAAATCTATTATTTTCAAAAGTGGCTCACTCAAACTTAACAGGTCTTTCTTTACCCAAAGCACCACCTCCGAAATGAACTCGAGGGAGAAGCCCCACAAATGGAAACTTCAGTGAGCTTACCCCTTGCTTACATAAAAGCATCACCAGAGGGGCCGAGAGTTTGGCCTAGTGGTAGAGTGCTTACCTAGCATGTACGAAGACCCCGGTTTAATTCCTCGGTACCATATACATAGATGCTTTCAGGTGCAACTTGGCACTCATTAAACTTGATGCAGAAAAGCAACTGGAAATACAGCACAGCAGTTGAGAAGTCCCAAACATGTCAAGTTAGCCCCTCAGTTCTGAACTGTTCTGCTCACTAGCCACTTGGCAGAGCCTTAAAATTGCAGGTCATGTTCCAAATGCTCAATTTCACTCCACAGCAATTACCTAAACTGGTATGTACCTCAAAAACCCGCATCACTTGGGTTCAAATTACCAACATTTGTCCCTCCCAAAAACTTGGCAGTTAATGGGGGTAACTGCCAACTCCACCACTCAGACCACCATAGGCCCTGCCTAAAACAAAATTACCTAGAGCTAAGCTTTGCACCAACAGACAACACCAGGTCACATCCAGCTAGTGCTTGATTGTAGATGGTTTGATGTCCCTTCTGGGAGATGCAGATTTTAGCAATAGTCTGCTCCTTTCTTCTGCATCCAAGGAACTGCTTATATGCACCCACCCTGTACACTAATTCTGCCAGACCTAGGGATTGAACTCAGGGCCTGGGCACTGTTTCTGAACCTCTTTGTGCTCAAGGTTAGCACCCTATCACCTGAGCCACAGTGCCATTTCCAGCCTCTTTTCCTGGCAAGCTTCAAACCTCCACCCTCAAATCTCAGCCTCCTGAGCAGCTAAGTTTAAAAGAGTGACCCACCAGTGCCTGGCTCCTCACCTAAAAAACCCAACATTCTACAGAGTATTATCTGACTCACTATTTCCCCATTCCTAAGTATTTGTTCACTATGAGGGTTCTGGTACCAGCACTAGGCCATGTGCACACAAAGGTTACAACTAGCAAACAAAAGCACAGCAGGATGTGTGCAGTGGCTCACACCTGTAATCCTAGCTATTCAGGAAGCTGAGATTTAAGGATTGTGGTTCAAAGCCAGCTCCGGCACTAGAGGCTGTTTTTTGCCAGTCTTGGGCCATGAGCTCAGAGCCTGATCCTTGGGCTTTCTCAAGCCTAGAACTCCACACCACTTGAACCACACACAGCACTGCTTCTGGCTTTTTTGTATATATGCGATACAGAGGAATCAAGCCCGGGCCTTCATACATGCCAGGCAAGCATTCTACCACAAGGCCCAACCCCCAGCCAAGACTGTGAGACTTTTATCTCCAATCAACTACCAGAAAACCAGAAGCGGTGCTATAGCTCAAGTGGTAGAGTGCTAGCCTTGACTTGAAATGCTCAGGGACAGTGCCCAGGCCAAGTTCAAGCCCCACCAACCCCCCCCCCCAAAAAAACAAACCCAAAACACAGCCACCAGCACCGTTAACTTCACATTCAGGACTAATCATTTTTTGTTAAATTTAGGTCCCGAGTACCCATCTTAAGTAAACTGAATAGAGGCTACAGGTTGTCGGCATTTCTTTATTCAAACAGTCTCTTGCACTCCTTAACTCTGTAAACTGAATAGGGCTACGGGTTGTCAGCATTTCTTTATTCAGTCTCTTGCACTTCTTAACTCTGTTAAAAAAAAAGGGGGGGTTCTCTTAGTACATGGTCAGATGATTTTTATCAGCCCCAGCCTAGTACTGACTCACCCCCACACCCACTATTTCCACTCAACTTCTGGCCCCTTAGAACCCAGAAGCTGAAGAAGTCACTTACAGCCGGACATTCCACTGCACCGCTGTTGATGTCATCTATGATGTCATGGGGGTGGCGGCCATCAACATTACACCCCACAGACTGGGCCGTGCCCAAGATCTCCTTAATGGTTCCTACAAATAAATGGTGGCATCAGAGGGGGCCCTCTTAGTCCCCCAACAACCCTCAGATTTGAGGTCAAATGAGTACCTGACACCCCTCATAAAAAATTCCTAGCTGGTGAAGGCTCACACCTGTAATCCAGGAGGCTGGATCTGAGGATATCAGTTCATAGCCAGCCAAGGCATTGGCACTAAACACGGAGACTCATGTCCAAGTAACCACCAGAAAACAGGAAGTGATGCTCAGGCTCAAGGGATAGGGCAGTAGCCTTGAGCTGAAGCGCACAGACAGCGCCCAGGCCCAGAGTTCAAGTCCCACGACCGACAAAAAAAAAAAAAAATTCTGGGCAGGGAGTTTGGCCTGGTGGTTAAAGTGCTTGCCTAGCATGCACGAAGACCCGGGTTCGATTCCTCGGTACCACATACATAGAAAAAAGCCAGAAGTGGTGCTGAGGCTCAGGTGGTAGAGCTCAGGCCTTGAGAAAGTCCAAGAACAGTGCTCAGGCCCTAAGCTCAAGCCCAGGACTGGCAAAAAATAAAAAAAAATCTGTAACTACACGGGCAGTCCTTTCAAACCCAAACATTCAGTAAAAGCACCCAAAAGTTAGTTCAGATGACTACACCATCTTACCAGAAAGTTCTCTGGCTAAAGATCTGTGCCTCATCTGCCGGGCAATGCTGACAATCTCATCAAAAGAGATATTTCCACTGTGTTTAACTGCAGAGAAAAAAAAAGTTTTCTCACAACTGGGACTGGGTCACCAGCAACGTCGTCGCTTTCATCTATTTCCGGGCTGTCCCCATGCTTTCGGCACAGAGTCATCCACATGAAGAACAACCCTGTTTCCTAAAAGCTGGGGTTTACTATTAGCTCACCACTGGATTGCACCAGCCAACAGTAACTGATCAGGTGCAGTGGCGGGTGGCTAAGAGCAAAACTTTCCGTCCACGCATGCACTCCACCAGGTAAGTCCACTACCATGTAGCATGCTTTGATAGCCCTTGGCTTAATTTCTTTCCAATCCCACACCAACTCTGGGTTTCATTACAAAAGCACAACTAAAGAAAATCCAACTCACTGTTTTTCTGTTTCTTCCTGTCTCTTGGTGGCTCCTTCAGGGCTTTAATGATCAGGGCAGAGGCAGAAGGTACCACCTCAATCTGCAGAAGAGATTCTTGATGTGAATGCCCAATACGTTAGAAACAGCCCTCAGAGACCATTAAGGCCAGACATACCAGTTACTGAAATCCCTTAAACATTTGCTGGCCTGGGAACAGTCTACAAAATGTCACCCCAGCTGACAAGGTTCAGTATCCAAATATCCATACTTTTGCTCCAGAACTACCCACTTTGCAAGGCCTTCCCAAGGGAGACATGGTGTTTACCATTAATGACAATTTGGTCTGGGAATTTCAGGAGTGCTACCTCTACCACCAGCACGTAAAATAAGTAGTACCTGGGCCTGTCTGTTCTGAATGGTCAGCTTCACTGTAATCCTCAGACCCTTCCAGTCACCCGTTGCTTTGGCGATGTCATCACCAACTTTTTTTGGAGACTGTGAAAACAAAAGTTTGGGATCACATTGTGCTCAATGCTGTTCACCAATGCACCGAGAAATGAGCCTAGTTTAGGGCAAATTGGGGCGACAATATTTTTGTGGGTCATGGGGCTTGAACTGGGCTGGGGCGCTGTCTGAGCTCTTCAGCACAAGGCCACCAACCAATCTTGAGCCAAACCACACTTCCCACTTTCCAGAAATTAATTGGAGCTAAGTCTTAGTTCCTTTTGTGAGTGGGTAGGCTTTGAACCTTGATCCTCAGATCTCAGCCACGTGAGCACCTAGGATTACAGGCCAAAGCCACGGTGCCCTTGGACAATATTTGAGTCACTTACCAACTTTGTCCTAAGGACATGGGATAAAGACAGTTTGTACACTTACTACTATAAAATTCCTTGCACAGGCTTCTTGCCACTCAAGCTTCACCTAGGTACTAGGCTGCCCTAGAGGGCAAGGAAGCTAAACAAGACCAAAAGGAACTTGGGAGACCACCCAAGGACAAAGCCTAATGAAGTGGGTATCCAAGCGGGCTTGCGTGGCTATCAACAAGGTATGAATAAAGCTGGACAAGGCCATTACCAGGTTTCCATTAAGGCTTAAAAACGCAAGCCCTATCCTCAGCAGGGCATCCTCCCACTACCCAGTCCATCCAAAACCTCCTGACCCCAAAGCCTAAGTAACAGGGCGCCCGGCCTAAACGTCCCACCTTCCCTGTGGCTCCTCGGGCCCCACGCCAGGGGCCAGAGGCGACCCAAGGGCCGCATGACGGCCGAATTGTACCTGCACAAGCCAGCCTGTCCCCGTCTAGTTAAATTAAACAAGCAAACACAAGCAGCCCCGGCCCCCGCGGGGATAACTTACCAGGCCCAGGGGACCGATCTTGGGGGCCAGGGCGGACGTGGCGCCGACCTCGCCGCCGGTGCACCTGAGGTACACTGGAAGGAATCGAACCTGATTAGAGCGGGCGTCGCCCCGCTCCGGAGCGGGCCCGGGCCCTACCCGAGGTCCTGCGGTCCTCCCTCCCCTCTCCACGTGAGGCCCGCAGAGGGGAGCCGCGCCGGGGAGCGCGGGCGCGCCGGGGACACGCACCGACTTTGATCTCGTTGGGGTCGAACTTAGGTGGCATGGTGGAGGCGGCTGGTGTCGGATGAACCCGGATTCGGGACGACCGAAGAGTTGCACCTGGGCCTCCTCCGAGCCGAAAGCCGAAAGGCCGGAAGCCGCGCGACCACGCGAGATATAGGCAGGAGTACGCCGTTCTCGCGATACCTTGAGGCTCCGCCCAGCCTCTGGACGACGCCCTCGCCGCCATGATTCCTACGGGCAGGCTCTGGACGCCGACGGCCGGAAGCCCGGGATAGTCCGAGGGGACCGAGCCCCGCCCTCCCCAGCGGGGCCGCGCCCCTCCCCGACCCGGGTCCCATCGAGGCCCCTCACGGGCGTGTATCTTAGCCGCCCAAACCACCTGGCGTAACGAACCCCCAGACTCGGCTTCCGCGGAGCGGCGCCCGGTGGAACCCAGGCCCATGACGGAGCCTTCCGAGTGAGCGACCTCCGGGCTCCAGCCGAGGGGCGAGGCCCTGCGATCGCCCAGGCCGCCACGCCAGGTGAGCCACGGCCCCACCCAGCCTGGCTGGGCAGAAGGGGAGCCGAGAAGGAGGCCCAAGGAAGGAGGAGAAAAGCCAGGTCCTCGCGGGGGAGCAGGCGAGGGGAGTGGTCTCTGGGGGCGGATGTCGGGTGAGGCCTTAGAAAGGCTAGGAGCAGCGGTCAGCTGCAGGCCCTCGGGAGGGTGCGGGGCTCGGAGAGCATCCCCACCCCTGCAGCCGATGGGGAGGAAGGCGCCCGGCACCTGCAGGCCTCACAGCCGCAGACAGCCCACACCCACGGGCAGGACCTGGGATGCCTTCTTTCCCTCAGGATCCCCACCGGTACCCCTTCGTCCCCGAATCCGGCTGTCACATGTGACTTCCATTTATTAACCACTGTCACGGGTCTGGGCACTGTCGGTTCAACCCCTGTTATCCTAGCTGCTCACGAGGCTGAGATTTGAGAGGACTGCAGTTCAAGCCAGCCCTGGCAGACGCTTATCTCCAATAAACTTCCCAGAAAAAGCTACAAGTGGTTAAAGTGCTAGCCTTAAGCAAGAAAAGCTCTGGGATAGAACAGGCTGGAAAGCACTTGATCCTCACTAAACTCTGTCTTGTTAACAGAATTACAAATAAGGAAGATGAGGCTCTGAGAGGGCAAAGTGACACATTTGCTGGGTGCTAGATCTTGGACTCAAATCCAGTAATATTTCATCTCAAAATTCATGTTGTAACCACACACAGTCTGGCTAATTGCTTCCTGGTTGCTGATGTCCTGTATAGACACTGTGCAGATTTGGGCAAGGCAGTGAGCACTAGCTCTGAGTGCAGGACGTGAACTGGTAAGACCAGGTTCTTAAGCATGTTTTACAGCCTTCCAAGCTATGTAAATAGATCTCTAAACTTAATGAATATCTCAATTTCTCCACTATCAACAGAGCTACTGTGGGAATGACATGGGTTAATACCAGGGAACGTGGTACCCCAGGTGACTGATGGTTGCCTTTTCATTCTTATTGAATTCTTAGATCTCTTTGTTTATGCTGTAGTTGAACTTCACAACTCTGGCTAGCATTGGTTTAATCCTGCTTGTGCCAGTCTGACAGGGACCAGCTGTGACCTAGCAGCTGAGTCTGTTAGAGTCCTCAGAGAGCATCCTTGAAAGAGCCTAGGGAACTTCCCTAGGAGGAAAGCTGGGGCCCAGAACAAGGGCCCCAGTGTCTCACAGTATATGAGAGCCCAGATGACCTGGCCTGCCTTCATGCTCTTTCTACCCCCTTGAGTTGTACGTTGAGCGCTGCTGTGAGGGCTCAGAACACTGATAGGCAAGTTGGCAGAACCTTGCCAGCATGGAGGTCACTGGCTGGCAGACCAGCTGCTTGCTGGTCTGCATGGAGTCAGGCACAGGGACCGATTGTGAGGGTCCTAACTTCTGTCCTGTGTCTTAGGGTCTTGAAGACCTCTCTGGGTAAAGGGAAGGATGCCTCTCTTCTTCCGGAAGCGGAAACCCAGTGAGGAGGCTCGGAAACGCCTGGAATACCAGATGTGTGTGGTGAGGGACAGTGTATTTCCTCTGATTCGTCTGTGCCTCACATCCTCCTTCTCCATTGCTTTCTTTTCCCTGCTGAGCCATGGAGCTTCAGCAAGAACAGGTGGACTGGGTACCCAAGGAACAGACTAGCGGAACCAGAAGGTGTCTGTGGGCCCTTCCAGCTACTCAATTCTGTGTTTCCTTGCCTGGTTTTGTCCACTCTGTGAAAGTGTTTATGCACTAGTTTGGGGAATGTAGTGCAATAGTAAAGCACTTGCCTACTATGCTTGATCCTGACCTCCATGCTAAAATAAAAATAAAATTAATTAATATAAAAATGAGGGCCAGGGCTGGGAGTTTGGCCTAGTGGTTAAAGTGCTTGCCTAGCATGCATGAAGACCTGGGTTTGATTCCTCTGTACCACATACATAGAAAAAGCTGAAAGTGGTGCTGTGGCTCAAGTGGTAGAGCTGTAGCCTTGAGAAAGCCCAAGGACAGTGCTCAGGCCCTGAGTTCAAGCCAGGATTGGCAACAAATAAAAAAATAAAATACCAAAAAAAAAAGTAAAATAAAATAAAATTGAGGGCCATGCTAGGCACAGTGACTCACATCTGTAATCCTAGTTACTCAGGAGATCCGAGGCTCTCAGTTCAAAGCCAGTCCCGGCACAAAAATCTGGAGACTCATGTCCAGTTAACAACCAGAAAACTGAAAGTGGTGCCATGGCTCAAGGGATAATGCAGTAGCCTGAGCTGAAGAGCTCAGGGATAGCACCCAGGCCCAGAGTTCAAGCCCAAAGACCAACTCACCCCCCTGCAAAAAAAAAAAAAAAAAAATATTGAGGGCCAGGAGCACAGCCTAGTGGTAGAATGCTTGCCTAGCATGCATGAAGCCCTGGGTTCGATTCCTTGGTACCATATATTCAGAAAAAGCTGGAGGTGGTGCTGTGGCTCAAGTGGCAGAGCATTAGCCTTGAGCAAAAAGTGTCCAAGGACAGTGCCCAGGCCCCAAGTTCAAGCCTGGCGAAAAAACAAGCAAAATATAAAATTAAATATTTTTCTCCTTAGGCAAAAGAAGCTGGGGCTGACGACATTCTTGATATCTCTAAATGTGAGCTCTCAGAGGTAAAGTGAGGGTGGTGTACAGGCTGTACATTTAACCATCCTGTGCCCTTGGATCCCATGTCCCAGGGGAAGATGGACAGACATAGAATCAGACTTTTAAAAGGCCAGAACACTCGTCAAGGATGTTTCCTTAGATTCTATTCTTTCCCCAAAGAATTGAAATGATCCTTTGGCCTTGACATAGTTCTTCAGGACTCAGAGGTTTTAGTTAGAAATGGAGCTGGGTGTGTTGGCCATGTCTGTGGTCCCAGCGTTCAAGAGGCTGAGGAAGGAGGATTGTGACTTCGAGGCTATAGTGAAACTTCATCTATTAGAAAGAAAGAAGAAGAAAGAGAAAGCAGATACCAGGAGCTCATGCCTATAAACCCTAGCTACTTAAGAAGCTGAGATCTGAGGATTGCAGTTTGAAGCCAGCCCAGAGAGGAAAGTCCATGAGGTCTTACCTCCAGTTAGCCACCGAAAGCCTGAAAGTAGAGCTGTGGCTCAAGTAGTTGAGCACTAGCCCTGAGCAAAAGAAGATCAGGGATAGTGTGGAGGCTAGGGAGGGAGGGAGAAAATGTACCCACACATTCTCTAGCGCAGTAGGGATGCATGATTAGGACAGTGGTGGGAAAGGAAGTTCCCTGCCAACCACTTGGGAGAACGCTGTCCCCACCCCAGCCTTCCTTAGGCTCAGCCCAGTTCTCTATATCATTGTTTCTCCCTTGCTTACCTCCTGCCCACCTGTCCCTCAGAGAACAAAGGAGAAACTGGCAAGAGAGGTGGCACTTACCTTTCTTTATCTCATTTTAGGTTCCATTTGGGGCTTTTGCAACCTGCAAAGTTCTGCAGAAGAAGGTGAGCTGAGTCTTTGTCTTCAAAGAATCACTTTCTGCATGTTTGCCTTTTAGAAACTTTGAGAAGCCATCTTCCTGGCAGTGCTCTTTTATAACCTGACATTTCTCTAATCCTTACCTCACAGGTATTGATTGTACATACTAACCACCTCACTTGTCTGCTTCCCAAATCCTGTAGCCTTCTGAGCCTCGCAACCATCAAGGTACTGGGGCCTCTCCAGGTGCTGCAGGTCAGGTGGCAGCTGGCTTTCCTGAGTCGTCCCCCCACCCCCATCCCACAAGGTTTTGTTTGTTAAAGTTTTTTGTTTTGTTTTTGTGGGTCATGGGACTTGAACCCAGCCTGGGCACTGTCCCTGAGCTCTTCAGCAAAAGGCTACAACCCTACCTTGAGCCAAGCCCCACTTCCCATTTTTTAGAAGTTAATTGGAGATAAGAGTCTCAGGTCTGGGGGGCTGGGAGTTTGGCCTAGTGGTAGAGTGCACAAAGACCTGGGTTTGATTCCTCGGTACCACATACATAAAAAAAAGCCAGAAGTGGTGCTGATGCTCAAGTGGTAGAGCTCTAGCCTTGAGAAAGACCAAGGACAGTGCTCAGGCCCTGAGCTCAAGCCTAGGACTGGCAACAACAACAACAACAACAAAAAGAGTCTCAGGTCTAGGCCAGGTGGTGGCCTATTTCTGTAATGCTAGCTACTCAGGAGGCTGAGATCTGAGGATTGAGATTCAAAAGTCAATGAGACTATTATTTCCAATTAACCACCAGAAAACCAGAAGTGGTGCTGTGGCCCAATAGGTACAGCACTAGCCTTGATCTGGAGAGCTCAGGGACGGCACCCAGACCCAAAGTTTAAGCCCTACAACTGACCAAAAAAAAAAAAAAAAATCTGAGGATCATGACTTAAAGCCAACCTGGGCAGGAAAGTATGAGATTCTTATCTCTAATTAGCAACCAAAAAAAAAACAAAAAAACCAGAACTGGAGCTGTGGCTCAAGTGGTAAAATACTAGCTTTGAGTGAAAAAGCTAAGGGATGGTGCTGAGGACCTAAATTCAAACCCCAGGACTAGCACAAATAAATTAAATAAATGGTAGGGCCTTGAATAAAGAAAGCTAAGTGGGGGCAGGAGGCCCTGCATTCAGTCCTAGTACTAGAATGAAGGGAAGGAGGGAGGGAGAGAAGGATTGATTGAGGGAGGGAGGGAGGAGAGTTCACCATGTATAGAGAAATGAAGTGACCACCGTCACCTCTGGCAGCTCTAAAGCCTGGGATCCGGGGTGCTGAGAGGCATCTTCCTTCTGTAGGTTCTGGACCTCCACGACAATCAGCTGACAGCCCTTCCCGATGACATTGGGCAGCTGACAGCTCTCCAGGTAAGGATGCAGGACACAGAAGTCCATCTCTGGTGACAGAATGTCCTGGCTGTGCTCTGGCCAGTGGCCATACCCTGTTCATGGTGCCAGCGCCACCTTTGCCTGCACAGTCTGGGCTGTGGCAGTCTCCACCACACTTGGCCTGTGCTTTGCGATTTCATCATGCACTTCTACAGTGTTATATACCTGAAGGAAAAAAAAAAAGGTGGCTTCTGGGATATTGGATATTTGGGGGCGGTTCAAGTGGTAGACTGCTGGCCTAGTAAGCACAGGCCTGACTTCAAACCTGATATTGGAAAGAAAAAGAAAAGATGAATTCTAGCACTTGGGAGGAGACAAGAGGATCATAAGTTGGGCAGCCTGGACTGCAGGCATGGTGAGATTTCACTCTAGCTACAGCTCCCCACTCCTGGGCCATGGCGGCTACACTGAGCCCTGAGTCAAGCCGCACCCCGGAATGGCTGCTGCGAGCCACCACCTTGTGAGCTCAAGGCAGGGCTGCCCGCATACTGTAGAGTGGACTCCATTGTGCTCAGACTGCCCTCTTCACGGGACCCTGAAGACCTTGTGCAGGCTGGGGTGGAGGAGCATGAATGCAGTGGGCGAGGTCCTGGCTTCCATGCCTAGAACAGAAAATGAAAACCTGGCTGTTCTCCAAGCCTCCCTCTCACTCTCTCCTCTCAGCTTTGTGTAGTCACCTCAAACCCTCCATCCTCATTCCCCATCCTCAGCAGCACCTCTCCACATAGGCTGTCCGTTCTGCTAGAATGGCCCTTCCTAGAGTGGCTTGCAGCCTCGGCCTTCCACTGTAAGCCCAGTGTGTCTGAGGAATCGGGGTATTCATCTTGGAACCCCTGTCTTCCCAAAAGCACTAATGGATCCTCACCCACCCCCAGACTGCAGAAGGGCAGTGTCCGAGAGTATCACTGCCAGCTCACTGCCTGGCATGTGAGCCTCCGTGTGCGCTGTCACCATGCACGTGATGTTATCTCATGTTCCACATAGGACCCTAACCTGCCCAAGGTCACGGGGAACGAGTGGCAGAGAAGCAGCGATTGCCCCACAATGGACCACAGTTCCTTCCTTGGCCCAGGATTGGGGGACATTTATATGGACGCTTTTATTTTTGCCGGTCGTGGGGCTTGAACTCAGGGCCTGGGCACTGTCCTTGAGCTTTCTCAAGGCTGGTGCTCTACCACATGAGCCATAGCATCACTTCCAGCTTTTGCAATGCAGTACCAAGGACTGGGACCCAGGGCTGCATGCATGCTAGGCTACTAGGCCATACTCCTGGCTGCTGAATGCTTTTATTGAGTTACTGCATTTGCTATTTTGTAACTTTTGGACACCTGTTTACCAATGCATTGTAAACATCCTTTGGTTCATCAACTATCTATTATTTATTTATTTTTTTGCCAGTCCTGTGGCTTCAACTCAGGGCCTACTGCTATCCTTGAGCTTTTTTTTTTTTTCCACCAGTCTTGGGCTTGAGCTCAGGGCCTGAGCACTGTCCTTGGACTTTCTCAAGGCTAGAGCTCTACCACTTGAGCCTCAGCACCACTTCTGGCTTTTTTCTATATATGCGGTACCGAGGAATCGAACCCGGGTCTTCATGCATGCTAGGCAAGCACTTTAACCCCTAGGCCAAACTCCCGGCCCCTCCCTGAGCTTCTTGTGTTCAGGGCTAGCACTCTACCATTCAAGCCACAGTGCCATTTCTAATTTTTTGGTAGTTGATTAGAGATAAGACTCTCATAGACTTTCCTGCCTGGGCTGTCTTGATCCTCAAATCTCCTGAGTAGCTAGGGTCACAGGCATGTGCCACTGGTGTTCAGCTTAGCTGAAGTGTTTTGTAAGCACTGTGTCCTCTCAGCAGAGGAAGCTCAGCTTAGCCAATATCCTGTCTTCCCTAAGACAAGCAGAAAGACACACTGGTCTCCAGTCTGGGAAACAATTAGGAACTAAGGGTACAGCCTTCTGTGTTTTCTCCCTGCTCCACTGGACAGGAACCAGGACAGTTAAGGGGCAGTGTCCAAGGCTGACCACAAAGGTGCCCACAGGGAGCTCCAACTCTGAGCCTCTTCCTCATGGCCCAGACTGAGGGAGCAAGTGGCGCAAGAGATTGAGGGGCAGGACAAGCCACAGGACACAACTGTACTGTTCTCTTGCAGGAGGAAGGATGACTGAGGTACCACCGATTATTGATTTGCCTCTGCATCTCTGATGCTGCTGGTCTTCCCCAAGGAAGGTCTCAATGGAAAAAAGCAAACACAGTGTCAGTTTGTAACTGCTGTTTTGGGGTGGCATCCTGTGGCCTTCTCACACATGTGGGGTCCTATCTAGAAAGCACAGAGCCTTGGGTCCCATCCCAGAACCACTGACTTTGGCCTTGAAACCTGGTCCAGATCACACTGGGGCTCAGCTCCCTTCTTTTGACACTGGGATGACTAAGGCCTAACCCTGCCCTCTTCATCCAACCCCTCCCTCAGCCCTTCCTCCTCTTCTCTTCTTCCTCCCCAACTGGGTGTAGTTACTGGGCTTTTTGAAGTGTAAATGCTGGGGCTTCAGCTAGGAGCAGGCTTGATCTTGGGTTGGCTCTCTTGGGCACATGACCTCACTGTTGTGGGCCTCATATTTCTCATCTCTCAAATGGGATCATACCTATCTCTCCTTTATAAATAGGGCTTGTAAGAAGAAAAAACAAAACAAAACACATGGGGAGGGGGCTGGGAGTGTGGCCCTGGGTTCAATTCCTCAGTACCACATAAATAGAAAAGGCCAGAAGTGGTGCTGTGGCTCAAGGAGTAGAGCTCTAGCCTTGAGAAAGCTCAAGGACAGTACTCAGGCCCTAAGTTCAAGCCCCAGGACTGGCAAAAAATAAAAATGAAGCTGGGCATGATGTCTCATACTTGTAAACCTTAGCTACTCAGGAGGCATAAAGTAGGGATGGGCTCACTACTGTAATTTGAACAACTTAGGAGGCTGAGAGTGCATGGTCACAGTTCAAAGCCAGCCCAGGCAGGAAACTTCATGAGACTTTTATTTCCAATTAACCACCAAAAGGCAGGAAATAGAGGTGTGGCTCAATTGGTAGCATACTGGCTAAGTGAGATTCCCAAGGCTCCGAGTCCCAGCCCCATACACAGGAACATGGGTACAGTGGATGGAGGCTGGTCCCAAACAGGAGTGAGGGGCACAGCAGAAGTTAATGCCGTCTGCTCCCTACGCCATTGCTTTCTCTCTCAGGTACTGAATGTAGAAAGGAATCGACTGACATATCTCCCACGCTCCATTGGGAACCTGACCCAGCTCCAGACCCTCAATGTAAAAGGTAGGTGACCAGAAAGCCCTGCCCCTTTGTACAGCTCCTGGCCAACACAGCCAAGAACCATACAGGCAGGCACTCCCTGAGCCACTGAGTATGGGGGCCGTGCTACAAACCAGACAGGCATACTGCTAGGAGACAGATAGGTCCAGAGGGTTCCCTGACTGCTTAGGGCCTTGTGGGAGGAGGGCAGTCAGCAGGGTCAACTGGGCCAAGTGAGGGACAGATGGAAAAGAGTGGAATGAGTGACCGAGAGCCATTGCCCAGCGCATCAGGGGCCCCTTCTCCGTGCTGAGGCTTTATCTTATAGTAAGATGAAGAAATGGGGATTCAGGGCACTATAACCAGTTCTTCAAAGTCATTCGGACAGTAAGTGGTAGCTGGACTTCCCTGCCCCTGCCTCCAGGCCTGTGAGTGTCAGGGAGGCTGGTTGCAGGACTCCAGGATGCTGAGTTCTGTCGTTGGGATCTGTCTAGACAACAAGTTGAAGGAACTACCGGACACCGTGGGGGAGCTTCGGAGCCTGCGCACTCTTGACATCTGTGGAAATGAGATTCAGAGATTGCCCCAGATGCTCGCACACATTCGGACCCTTGAGGTGAGTGTGGGGCCATCCTCCCCGGGGTGCCTGGTCCCAGGGATCCTGAGGAGCTCTCAGAGACAGATGTGTGAACAGGAAATCAGCTGTAAGCAGGGGTGTTTTGAACCAGACCTTGAGGAATGAGACAGGCATGGACATGGCCAACACGCACTTCCAGGAGAGGGAGCCCAGGCAAGGAGAGGCTGCCTGGGGAGCATGGGATACACTGGGGAAGGAAGCAAGGTGCTCAGAAGGTGCTGCTCTTGGAGCTCAGGAGCCTAGGAAGCCTAGGAAGCTGGAAGGGAGATGGGGAGGGAAGGAAGGCGGGGTGGGGGGAGCTGTGCCTGGCATGGCAGCCCAGAAACCCATGTCATCAGAGCACGAGGTATGTTCAGCTCAGGCCGCCATAATGAACAGCATGGTTTGGGCAGCTTATACAGGTGAAATTTGTGGAAGCCCAGGAGGAGGTGCTGACAGGCTCACTTGGTTCTGGGGACACGGGATCCTGCAGAAGGCTGTTCTCCGTAGGAAGGTGGCTAACATCCAGTGCTTACTGAGTCGAGGCCTGTGTTAGCCTGCTAAATCTTCACTGCAATCTTGTGACGCAGATACTGTTGTGCCACTTAGCAGACGAGAAACTGAGGCCAGACTGTGGGCGGGGCTTTTCCCAGGTCTACACAGCAAGAGTCATAGATGTGGTGTTGGGCAAGGCTGTCTAGGTCCACCCCCGTGCTTGTCACCTCTGCACAGCTGGAGTGGGGACACAGCTGGAGTGGGGACATCGCCATCAAATCTGGCCAGGCATTCCAGTAGATTACCTCTCTGCCCCTAGATCTGAGCAGGAGTGGGGAGGGGTAAACATAGACAGTAGGGGAAATGGCCAGCCTCCATAAAGGTGCCTCTGCCAGGGCACGGCCTCAGAAAGGATTCTCAGGGCAGCTGCAAGCAGGCCAACAGGAGTCCATTCTGTACTGTCCATGGCAATGTCCTGTCCTGACTGTGCTGTCCAAATCAGTGGTCACACAGAATGCCAGGTGGACCCAAATGTTGTCACTTCCTTACACAGTCTTCCAGGTTGGTGACACTGCCTGTGTGGTAGCTGGGGAAGCTGGGACTGGGGCAGCTCATGGACCCACTGTGGGCTGGGCTGAGCAGGCCTGGATCACGCCTCTGGTCAGTAATGGACACATTCTGTCATCTGTGCTGGCCCCAAGAAACCAGTGGCCACCTATGAGCCATTAAAATGTGGCTTAGGAACTGAAGTTAAACCTGACATGGCTTTAGCTACGTAAAATTTACATGCTGCTGACAGTGCCACCTGGGTGAGGTCAGTTTGATTGGGAGGCAGCACCGGTTCGTCCTGTCTTGTGAAACTGCATGGCTTATGGTCATGCTAGGCAGTAAGGAGTCCCTGTGTCCACAGACGCTGAGCCTCGACGCCTCGTCCATGCTGTATCCCCCACAGGAGGTGTGTGGCGCCGGCACTGCAGCCGTGCAGCAGTTTCTCTGCAAAGGTAAAAGCAGGCCACCTGCCCCCCAACAGCCACCCTCTGCTGCCCAGGCCAGGGACAGCAGAGGCCGGAGGGCTGCCAGCCCTGCCTGCCTGGAGCTCAGGCTCTGGCAAAACAAACACACCGAATGGCCACACAGGGAAATGAAGTCACAGGTTAGGCTCGGGAGACGGGACATTGGCACATCTCCGGTGGGAAGGCCCACCTGAGAAAGAGCAGGGCTGGCACCTGAGGGGTGGCTAGGAATTGGGAAAGAGCAGCTGTGAACAGAAGATGATGCATATGGAAGGCCATGGGGAACAAAGGAGCCCAAGCTGTGACAGAGAGAAGGGAGTGCCAGAGCCCAGGGAGGAAGGATGGAGGCCAGGGGAAACTTGCTGTCTCAAAGGTCTCCGAGCCTCTGTAAGGAGAGGGGAATGAAGGATGAGAAGCTGGGTAGGACACTGGATCATGCAGGGAGAGATGATGGTGGCCTGAACTTGAAGAAGGGTGGGGCAAGTCAGCAAGTGCTAAACCTGAGGCTGCCACTGGCCAGGTCGGCAGAGGGGCATGGCACACCCAATCAGGCTGAGTGTCCTGTGTCTGCAGAACTTTCAGAACGGAACCCACACATTCACAAAGTCATCTGATTCATGAGGAAGCAATGGGACGAATGGCCTTTGTGATATGTGTATGATAGTTGGATCTCCGTGTGGGGAATAATGAACTCTGGACACACCATGCAGGTGGGTCAGGGAATGGAGCAAGACCCACACCACAAAACAAAATAAAAGTAAGCCAGGCATGTTAGTCACATTTGTAACATCATCTATTTAGGAGGCAGAGATTTGGAAATCACAATTTGAGATCAGCCTAGACAAAAAGTTAATAAAACTTCATTTTAACCAATGAAAGGGATTGTGGCCCAGGCCAGTCTGTGCATCAATGAGAGACCCTATTCAAGAAAATAACTGAAGCCGAAAGGGATGGGGAGTGATGCTTAAATGATAGAGTGTACCTTCTTGGCAAGCTCAAGGCCCTGAGTTCAAATCTCATTACTACCACCTCCACCACAACAAAAACAATAATAATAGCAGTAGCCATGTTTGTTTGATTGGATTTTGTTTAGTTTTCCTTTTTTTTTTTTTTTTTTGGCCAGTCCTGGGAGTTGAACTCAGCACCTGGGCACTGTCTTTGGACACATTTTACTCAAGACTAGTGCTGTGCCACTTGAGCCACAATGCCACTTCTGGCTTTTTCTGTGTATGTGGTACTGAGGAATTGAACCCAGGGCTTCGTGTATGCTAGGCGAACACTCACTCTACCACTAGGCCACACTTCTAGCCCTTTTTTTTTTTTTTGATGGGGGTTGTTTTGTTTGATACTGGAGCTTGAGCACAGGGCCTCATGCTCGCTAGACTGGGGCTCCACCACTTAAGTGATGCTCTCAGACAAGATTAACCATTGAGTTAATACATGAGATGTAATCAAAGCAAAACCTCTCTTCTACCATTAGTGGCATTTTAACCCATGCCTTCCATAGCACAGTGTGATCTGTCCCCTAAGAGATGTGCAGTTGTCGAATGCAGTAAGGAACTGTGTTTCCATCCCTTGAGGACCTTTCTCCTCTCCGCTTGGCTAACCCTGTTGTCTTCATGATTCTGCTAATGGGGGCTGGATGTCTCTGTGCTGAGGCCTTGCCCAGCAAGTGTGAGGCCCTGGGCTCCTTCCTAGCAAGGGTGGAAAAAAGAAGTCAATTTGATAAACAACAGACCTTGTTATTTTAATTTTTTTTTCATGTTGATTTTATTTTAATTTTTTGTTGTTATAAAGATGATGTACAGAGTAGTATTTTTTAAGTTTTAGCAAGGATTTATTTTAATATATAACAGGGTAGAGTAGGGAGAATTAGAAAAACATTTCCTGTTTTCTATGCAGGAAATGGGAGTTAAAAGCTCAAATTAGTGGCTACAATAAAAGCTACAACTAGCCTTGAACAAAAATGCTTAGGGATAGCAGGTCAAGCCCTAGGACTGACACACACACACACCACACACCGCAAAAGGTCTGTGGCTTTTCTTTTTCCTTCTGCCTTTTTGTGACATTGGGTTTGGACCCAGCACATTGTGCTACCTAGACAAGCACTCTATCGCAGAGCTTTTCTTCTTTCTGAGCTGGGGGAATGTGTACACATTCACATCCGTCTAGCAATCCTAATCCTTTTACACAGAGGAGCTCAGGTAGTAAAGCCAAGATCAGAAGACCTTCAGAACTCCCTTTTGCAAACATGCCTTTCATTCTCTTAGATCATAGTTTAATGTGGCTTCCCTGATTCTTTGAATTTTTTCCATGTGTAGACAGCAGACTGCCTATTTCTAGCATTTCATGTGAGTTGCCTGCTTTCACCCTTCCAAAGTGGGGTGTAGAAACTAGCTGCATGCAAGTGTAAAACTCTTTCCCCTCGATGAACAGCATTACAAGTTACAGCCAGACATCAGTGGCTCACGCCCGTAATCCTAGGTACCCAGGAAGCTGGGATCTGAGGACCACAGTTCAAAGCTATCCCAGGCAAGAAAGTCTGTGAAACACTTGTTGTTGTTGTTGGTGGTGGTGGTGGTTGTGAACTCAGGGCCTGGGTGCCATGCCTGGGTTCTTTTGCTCAAAGGCTAGTGCTCTACCACTTGTAGCCACAGTTCCACTTCTCATTTTCTGGTGGTTAATTGGAGATAAAAGTCTCTTGGACTTTCTTACCCTGGCTGACTTTGAACCTTGGTCTTGGTCCTCAGATCTGAGCCTCCTGCACACACTTAGAATTATAGGTATAAAGCCACCAGTGCCTGGCTAAGGCTCTTAACTCCAAATAACCACCAGAAAGTGGTGCTGTGGCTCAAAGTGATAGAGCCGCAGCCTTGTGTGAAAGAACTGAGGGACAGCATCTAGGTTGTGAGTTCAAGCCTTACAACTGAAAAAAAAATTGCAAACAATGCTAGACCTGGTTGTACATACCTATAATCCTAGCACTCACTCAACCGGTGAGGCAAGAGATTGAGGCCTGGGCTACCTAGCAAAACCCTCTCTCAAGAGATAAAACCAAACAGTGCGGTAAAAAACGTGTAGAGCATGAGCCCTTTACAAATGATGCAGGAGGAAACTGTCAGAATCGGAGGAGAAAGGTTCATGCCCAAGATGTCACACACACAGATATTAGCAAAGTCATTTCCCTGCTCATGTTTCTCTCCTAACTAAGCTCCGGGTTCTCAGAAAGACAGATGCCCACCTGTACATCAGCTGACATGTAGCACTTGCCACCTTCTGACCTAGGTTAACACCTGTAAGCACATGGTGGGCCCCGAGGACCAGCTAGCAGTGAGTGCACACAGAACTGAGCTGGCCAGAGCTTCCAGGGAGAGCAGGAAGGAGGTGGGGCGGTGGGGCGGGGCAGGGGGGGTCTCCCTGGCAGCCTGTGTCTGTTTCTTGCAGAGTCGGGGCTGGAATATTACCCCCCTTCTCAGTACCTGCTGCCAGTTCTGGAGCCAAATGGAGCTGAGATCTCCCAGGACAGTCTTGATGGGCCCACAGACAGGGTCTCCCGGGAGGAGGTGGAGTGGCAGGTGAGGTTAGCCTGTCTGTTGCTGTGAGTGCAGAGGCACAAGGACGTGCCTGCTGCTGTGAGCATGCATGGTGGGGTGCACATGCACAGACGGGCCTGCATGTGTGAGCGTGCATGTATGTAGACATGTCAATGTGTGTATTGGGGGGGCATGACCTGTTCATAGCTGTACCCAAAAATTTCTCCATTCAGTCCAGCAGGCTTAGCTTTTTTTTTCCTTTCTTTCTTTCTTTTTGGTAGACATGAGTTTGGGGGATTTTTTTTTACTGTTATTAGTAGCATATATTGTATAGAAAGAGGCTTCATCCTGCATTTAGACTTAGCTTCTTTTATAGGACCACCTGTGGAAGCCTCAGACACTAGCTCGGAGAGCATCATTGGCCCAGGGTGTCTCTCTGTTCCTGAGCCAGCTACGCCCCTTCCACCAGAGCCTTTGAACCAATGGTTCCCTGAGTCTGGAATTCTCCCCAAGATTACCCTTCACATCCCCTAGAAGCCCCAGTCCCAGCTGGCTGCCCTGCCTACTCTGCTTTTATAGGGTTCAGTGTCACCTTGTACCAAGGACTGACTGTGAAGTCACCAGTGATAATCTACCTCTTCTGCTGGGCAGAGCTTCCTAAGAAGCAGGATTATGTCTACAACAAATGGCCACACCTGAGGATCACACATCAGGCCCTCTGCTGGCCCTAGGTGGGGGTGGTGCCACAGGGACAGGGCAGAGATGTCAGCTGCCCGTGGGCCTGGCTTTATCTCCCACTGATTCTCCTGCCAGTCTCTGGCTCTTCCCTTCTCCCTTCCTGCTTTCACTGTTTATGTGAATGCTTTGTATTTCCTCTTCCTCCTCTTCCTCATTCTTTGTGTTGGTACTGGGACTTGAACTCAGGGCCTTATGTTCTTACTTGGCTCCACTTCTAGCATTTTGGTGGTTAATTGAAGACAAGAGTCTGATGGACTTTTTTGCCCAGGCTACCTCTGAACCTGTCCTTAGATCTCAGCCTCCTAAATAGCTAAGATTATAGGAATGAGTCCCTAGTGAACCCCCAGCTAACTAATGACAACGGAAATTGGGGAAGAATCAGGAAAACTGAAGACTCTCATACTTGATAAGCGTGGTCACTATCGCGGGCATCACTTGCTGTGCTGAGGCCTGTTGGTGGGCATCTGAGTTTGCAGTCTGCGCTGTGCAGTAGTTCATTCTGCAGGAATCTGTACACACAGCCTGTGTGTGCCAGTGTTTGGTGGCTGCAGTGGGTTTTGCAGACATCTGGGAGTGGAGCCTGCACAGCATTGCCTCTCTAGGGCTGTCCTGGGCCCATGGTGGCCTCACCCTGGGGCCCTCAGTTTTCATCCTTCCATTTCCCCATTTCCAGTGCAGCAGTTGGGGGCCCGTGATCTGCCCTCAGCCAGCCAGAACCACAGCAGCTGCCTTCTCCTGACCTCTGTCTTTTCTCCCCCAGAATAGGTTCTTGGACTATGAAAAGCGGAAGGTAAGATAAGAGTCTCTTATTCTGTAACTTTGCTTCATACTCCTGGGGAACAGCTTTTATTTATTATTATTATAATAAAGGTGATATGCAAAGGATTACAGCAGTTTATTTTGTTTTGATTTTTTTTTTTTGCCAGTACTAGAACTTGAACTCAGGGCCTGGGTCTAGCTATTACCCTTAGTTCTTTTGCCCAAGGCTGGTGCTCTACCACTTGAGCCTGTTACAGCATCACTGTTGGCTCTTGAGACAAGAATCTCAAGGATTTTTGCCCAGGTTGGCTTTAAACAGTGCTCCTCAGACCTCAGGCTCCTGAATAGCTAGGATTACAGGCGTACGTCATTGGTGCCAGTATGGAGAGCAGCTTCTTGGCAGGCTCTGCTCAGAGGTGAAGGGCATGGGTGTTGGTCCCCCAGGAGCAAAAGGCACTGGAGAAGCTGGAGTTTGAGCGGCGTCTGGAGCTAGGGCAGCGGCAGCACGCTGAGCTGCTTCAGCAGAGCCACAGCCAGAAGGATGAGATCCTGCAGACCGTCAAGGAGGTTGGTGCCCCTTGTGCCAGCGAAGGCCCCGAGGCAGAATGACAGGGGGCCCTGTACGGCAGCTAGACTGTGGGTCCCAGCACTCAGGTCCCTGCCTCGGTTACAGGAGCAGACACGGCTGGAGCAGGGACTAAGTGAGCACCAGCGATACCTCGATGCAGAACGACAGCGGCTACAGGAACAGCTGAAGCAGACAGAGCTGACCATTGCCAGCCGCATCCAGAAACTCCTGCAAGACAACCAAAGGTCAGCTCCTGGCCTGGCCTGGCCTGGGGCCGTGACGCCCCCCACAGTGCTCCTCACCACCCTTGCATCAGGGTCTTGGTACTTGCCGAGTCGTCCACTGCCCAAGTCCAGGCTGGTGCTACCGTACAGCACCTTAGAGACAACAGGGCCTGAGCAGCCTCTGGGTTCTGTAAAGTGAATGGGCTTAACAATGCAGCTTAGGCCATGTCCTGCCCTGAGATTGTGAATTCTGAATAGCCTGTTACTTGAAGTCAGCCATTCACCCTGTAGTAAGATCTAGTTTAACACATAGTATTCAGGGTAGCAGCCACTAAGCTGGGGCCAAGAAGCCTCAAGGAGCCTGAGAAGGCCTATTTAGGGAGACCACTGCAGGAAGATTCCAGAAATTGGCATTAGCTCTGTCCCCACCACCTCCAGGCTTGCTTCTTTCCATCCCTGTCATCTGTCTATGACAAAGATGTGCAGGAGTCAGGAAGGCCACCATTTGTTAGAACTTACTGCCAAGCACTTTGTGTGTTTTCCCATCGACTGCACAAATAGCCCAAGGAGTGTTTCATTTGTTCTGTTTTTATTTCACGGTGAGATGCAAGATGACCACCCCCACACCCCCAGTCACGTGAGACCACAGCGCTCTGGGCTGGGATCCACTGTGTGTGTCCAGACAGCGGGTGGGGGCAGTGCTGTTGGAAAGGGCCTTCTGTGACCACAGAGGTCTCTTATGGGTTTCTCCACAGGCAGAAGAAAAGCTCTGAGATTCTGAAGTCGCTGGAGAATGAGAGGTAAGAGTTGTGTCCTGGGGCTGTACTGTGCAGAGGCCACTCCTCAGAGGACATAAGATTATAAGCAGTGACTGCTTATAAACTCAGAGCCTTGAACTTGCTAAGCCACGTCCTCTTTGCTTTTACTGTTATGGTTTTGTTTTTACTTCGTTTCGTTTTGTTTTGTTTGATGCCTCTACTGGGGCTTAAACACAGTGTGTCAAGCTCCCATGCACCTTTTTTATTCTAAGCTGGTGTTCTGTCACTTGAGCCACATGTCCACTTCCAGCTTTTTGCTAGTGAACTGCAAATAAGAGTTTCTCAAATTTGTCTGCCTGGGCTGACTCTAAATTGTGATCCCAGGTCTCTGCCTCCTGCCTAGGTGTATGACTGTTTTCCAAATACAGACTTAATTTATATCTAGGCTGGCCTCTGACCGTGATCTTCCTTTTCACATTTCCTTGGAGCTGGGATGACAGGTGCATGACACCATACCCAGCCTTTCTCATTGGTAAGATGAGATCTTGAGATCTCTTTGATGGAAATGGCCTCACACTGTGATCCTCCTGATGGCTGCCTGCTGAGAGCTGGGATTATAGGCATGTACCATTGGTGTTCTCCATTTCAACCCATGTGACAACTGAAGAGACCTGGCTGTCTTCCACATCTTCCCATCTGTTTGCGGGCACAGGCTCTGGGTATCCATGGCCACTTCTCTGCTTGTTTCTTTTTGTTGCTGTTTTTGCCAGTCAGGGCCTGCGTACTGTCCTTGGGCTTTCTCAAGGTTAGTGTTCTAGCACTTGAGCCCACAGCACCACTTCCAACTTTTTCTGTGTATGAGATACTGGCTTTGTACATACTAGACAAGCACTCTACCACTAGGCCAAACTCCTGGTTCCCGTGGCCACTTTGCTTAGTGTGTAGTTATCTTGACAAGGCGTTCTTGCCATCAAGGCCCCATGTGACCTGGGCCATGTCCTGGGCTCTTAGGGAGCATGTTGTGGCAATCAGGAGGGGCTTCCTAGAGAAGGGAACATGCAAGCAGTGGGAAGCCACTGCAGATGCTAGGGTGGATGTTCTTTTCCAGAATAAGAATGGAGCAGTTGATGTCCATAACGCAAGAAGAGACGGAGAACCTGCGGCGCCGTGAGATCGCCTGTGAGTTATGAGTTGGAGAGGCTGAGTGCCCTGCAGGCAACACTTAAGACGACTGGGTTGGGGGGTAGGCAGCCCCTTCTCAGCTGGCCACAGGTAGAGGGGAGCAGCAGTGGGCAAGTCCCGGCTGGAGCTTGGCTCTGGGATTGGTTAGGCTTCGATACATTCCAGCCATGAGACCAGAGAAACATTGCTGGCCCCTGGCTTTCCTATCTATAAGATGGGGGATCACAACTCTCCTCTCCACCTCACAGGACATCAGGACGACACTGGGGCCATGCTGGCCATCTCTGACCATGTCCAGAGCTGGCTGCTCTGACTTTGGCCATCAAGAGCTGAGGATAGTCCCTCTCGGTTCCCAGACACTCTACCCCTTCCCAGCATGCCCCAAGGGTCCCAGATGCCACATGGTCCTCCAGCTGGTGAGGCAGGCACGCTATCACCTGAGTTGTATCCCCAACTTCATTTTGCCTTGGTTATTTTCAAGAGTGAGTCTGACTTGGTGCCCTGGCCAGCCTGGGCTACAGTCCTCTAGCCTGAGCTTCCCTGTGTTACTGGGGATCATAGTTCCCAACACTGCACCCAGCTGTGTGTCCTCTCGCCTGTTCGCTGAGACTCCAGGTATCCAGCCATTAGTAGAGAAAAGCACCGGGATTTTTCTTGTCTGGGCTGGCTTTGAACCCCAATGGCATGATATTCACCTCCCAAAATTAAAAAAAATACTAATAACCAAAGATAGCCAGGCACTGGTGGCTCATACCTATATTCCTAGCCACTCGGGAAGCTGAAATCTGAATTTTTTTTTTTTTTTGCCAGTCCGAGTGCTTGAACTCAGGGCCTGAGCACTGTCCTTAGGCTTTCTCAAGGTTAGAGCTCTACTAGTTGAGCCACAGCACCACTTCCGGCTTTTTCTATGTATGTGGTACCCAAGAATCGAACCTGGGCATTAGGCCAAACTCTTGGCCCAGGAAGCTGAAATCTGAATCTTGACGTTCAAAGCCAGCCTAAGCAAGAAAGTCCATGAAACTTTTATCTCTAGTAATCATCAAAAAGCGAGAATCGGAGCTGTGACTTAAGTGCTAGAGAGGCAGCCCTCAGTGGAAAGGCTCAGGGACAGTGCCAGGATCAGCACAAAAAAGAAGTAAAAGTAGAAGTGGTAACCCTGAGTTGAAAGCATGCAGTTGCTGGGCTGTCCTGTAAACTGCATCTTCAGTTAGTGGAAAAGCAACCCAATGTATTATCCATGGCTTTAAGTTTTTATTTAAATTTATTATTCTATTTTTTAGTGGTATTATAAAGATGAGGTATAAAGGAGTTAGTTACATAAGTGGGATAAAGAGTACATTTCTTTTTGAACAATGTCACCCCTTCCCTCATTCTCTCCCAGTCTTCTGGCCTGTTGATGGTTAATTGGAGATAACAGTCTTTTTTGTGTGCTTGTTTGTTTGTTTTTATTTTTGTTTTTGCCAGTCCTGGGCTTGAGCTCAGGGCCTGAGCACTGTCCTTAAACTTTCTCAAGGTCAGAGCTCTACCACTTGAGCCTCAGCACCACTTCTGGTTTTTTTCCATGTATATGGTACCGAGGAATCGAACCTGGGTCTTCGTGCATGCTAGGCAAGCACTCTACCACTAGGTCAAACTCCCGGCCCCTGAGATAACAGTCTTACGGACTTCAAACTTCCATCTCAGCCTCTTGAATAGCTAGGCTAGCCACTGGTACTTGGCTCTTTTATATCAATTTTTACAGATGCATGAGACATGCATAAAAATTGACTGGAAGGCCAGGCAAGGTGGCTCACACCTGTAATCCTAGCTACTCCTGAGACTGAGATCTGAGGATCAAGGTTCAAAGCCAGCCCGGGCACAAAAGGACCTGAGACTGAGACTCTTATCTCCAATTAACCTCTAGAAAATGGGAAGTGGGACTTGGCTCAAGGGTAGGGCGGTAACCTTGAGCTGAAGAGCTTAAGGACAGTGCCCAGGCTGAGTTCAGACCCTATGACCCACAAAAAAAAAGAAAGAAAAGAAAAAAAAAATGGACGGGAAGACCATATATCAAAATATAATATGTCTAGGTGACAGGGTTGTGGAAGATTGTTTGGTGTTTTATGACTGACCAGCCTTCCAAGCTTAGGTTACTTTTATAGTTAAAAAGAGCCTCTGTTTAAGGTTGATTGTCAGGTAGGCAAGTAGAGAAAGCCTCAAGTCCCGTCCCTGGCAGCAGGGGAAGTCCTGCTGCATGTCCCTTTCTCATCTGCCCATCCCACCTGTCTGCAGCCGCCATGAGGCAGATGCTGACTGAAAGCTGCAAGAGCCGCCTCATCCAGATGGCCTATGAGTCTCAGAGGCAGAGCCTGGTCCAGCAGGCCTGCTCCAGGTAAGGGGGGGCCAGGCGGGATTCCAGGTGAGCTGTAGGTAGCCACCTCAGGACCCTAACATTGGGCTGAGAGCTGGTGCTAGAGGCCCATGCCCTTGGCTGCCCAGCCTCACAAAGCTATTATAAGCAAGTGATCCTGGCCTTCCAGATTTTTCTAGTGGGACCCCACACCTGGGTTGGCCCTAGAGATGACCACCACTTCCTGTCTCATGCACTCCATATGTTGTGAGGCAGGCCCAGGCCCCGGGCTTGGCTGCCCTGGCGTATCTGTGCGGGCCAGTGTTGTTGGTATTCCCTTCTGTAGTCAAAGCAGGCTCCAAGAGTCTCAGAGCACACTGAGGGAGGCAAGTGGGGCCAAGTGGGGGTGCTCTTGACCATGGAGGGGGCACAGGTTGGGAATGTTATGTGCTGGGGGAGGCAGAGTTGCTCCTGTGCAGATGGCCACTCTGGGGTCCAAACTGCTGAGCTCACCACAGCCCTGTGTGCTTGGGGAAGGTTCCAGATGCCCTACAGAGCGGTGGGAGAAAGCTCAGTTGATGCCTAGCTGCTCAGATCATGCTCTCGAAGCCCTGCATGCTGCTCCCTCCTGGGTACCAGGCTAGCTTCCTGAGTGCCTCAGACTCTGGCATGTCCCTGCTTTCCTGATGGGTGACTTGCTGCTCAGAAGCCAGACATGGGGGACTCTGCTCATTAACTGTGAACCTGGGGGCAACTTGCTTTTGCTCCCTAACCTGTGAATTTATTTTTTTTTTCCTGTGGGTCATGGGGCTTGAACTAGGCCTGGGCACTGTCCTTGAGTGCTTCAGTTCAAAGTTACCGCCTTGCCTCTGGGCCTGGGCACTGTCCCTGAGCTCTACAACTCAAGGCTGCCACCCTATTCTTGAGCCAAGCCCCACTTTCCCCATTTTCTAGAGGTTAACTGGAGATAAGAGTCTCAGGTCCTTTTGTGCCTGGGATTTTTTTTTTTTTTTTGGACCTCACTTTTGACTGTGTTTATTTGAATATTACTTATTATTTCAATTTTCTGAAGAACTTAGTATATCACACTAGCAAACAGATTATCTTCAGCTTTTAGTATATTATACAGGAATTATAAACGTCATAAATAACCTTCTCTAAGTCCCTTTCCCACATTAACTATGTGTTATAGCACCATTTCCTGTAACTATATATCTACCTATGCCAATACATTGACACTTAAGAATCATATGAAACTGAATGATTACATTAAGTAGAACCATAAAGATTTTCCTAAATATTAAATACAGAGAAAATGCATGCAGAATGAACCCAGAAAAGTATAAAACCTGTGGGATACATAGTTTTATTTTAGTTTGTATTTCCTGCAGGGTAGTAATATTTGTCTTTTCCTACTTTTCCACACAGAGGCAAAATAAAATTTCAAAACATTAGATATTGCCTTAGATATAGCCGGGCTGGCTTTGAACCTTGATCCTCAGATCTTAGCCTCCTGAGTAGCTAAGGTTACAGGCATGAGCCACCATACCTGGCAGCTGTGAATTTCTTATCAGAAAAGCGGGGATTACTATCCTAGCTACTCAGGACACTGAGATCTGAGCATCATGGTTCAGACCCAGCCTGGGCAGACTAATCTGACACTTTTTTTTTTTTAAGCAATTAATTAATCAGCAGGAAAGTCAGAAGTCGAATTGTGGCTCAAGTTAAAGCGTTAACCTTGAGCATCAAAGCACAAGAACAATAGTACCCCAGCAGTAGGGGGAAAAAAAAAAAGGTGACTTCCAGGAGCTGCCCATGGAACTGTTGTGGGATCTGGTGAGCCTTAGCTTGCACCCCAGCTCCCGTAAACAGGTACAAGTTCAAAGCTCAAGTGTGAGCATATTTGAGCCTCGTTCTAAAGGGCTAAGCCAAGAACACAGGGACGTTCCTCCCGCCCACTGACTCATGGGCAGCTAGGGGGTGCCCCTGAGGGGGGCGCAGAGACCAGGCATCCACCTCAAGTGACCTTTACTGCGGGGTTCAGTGGATCTGAGCCAGAGGACCAGGAGTCTCTGCCAGCTCTCAGCACCATTGCCCCTTCCCCAGCCAGACTCAAACTCCAGGTCTGCCCAGCTGAGGCCTCGCCCCCAGCAGGAGCTCTGGCAGTACTGTTGGGTGAATAAATGATTATCTTAGTCTCTAAAGACACCTAGCACATAGCAGGTGCTCAGGAAATGTTAAGTAACTGAGCTGTCTTTCTGGCAGCATGGCTGAAATGGACGAGCGGTTCCAGCAGATTCTGTCGTGGCAGCAGATGGATCAGAACAAAGCCATCAGCCAGATCTTACAGGAGGTGAGCCTCGGGCCAGGGTGCCCGACAGGGTCCTGACCTTGTAGAAGACCCAGGGGCTTTGAGAAGCTGGAAATGTGCCAACATTAGGATCCAAGGACAAGAGAAACCAAGATACCCAGAGGTGTCTGGGCCCTGAGCCTAGAAAAACAGTTCTCCCTGTCCCCCTGGGTCTCCTGGCCCTACCCCAATCGTTCTGTTCTCCCACAAGTGACTGATATGATGTCTGTAGACCTTGTCAGAGACATCTGTCACTCAGAAAGGTTCTTGCCTCTGATGAAAGAAAGGTTGGGGGCCCAGTAGACCCCACACAAGCAGGTTGGGGCACCCCCTGTGTGGTGGACAGTGTGTCCCAGTCTGCCGGGCACAGCTCTGAGCCTCTTCTTCAAGTAGGAAATGGTAGCAGTAGAAGTAAGCAGAAGTTAGCTAGTGTGGTTGAATGGGGCTTGGAATCAGCCTAGACTAAGCACTATTAAGCACTGTTTTGAAATTTAGACAGTAGTTTCTCTCTTTTTTTCTTATGCCAGTCCTGGGGCTTGAACTCAGGGCCTAGCCACTATCTATGAGCTTCTTTATTGCTTGAGGTTAGTGTACTACCTCTTGAGCCACAGCTCTACTTCTGGCCTTTTTGGTAGTTTATTGGAGATAAGAATCTCATAGACTTTCCTATCTGGGAAGGCTTTGAACCACTATCCTCAGATCTCAGCTCCCAGAGTAGCTCGGCTTATGGGCATGAGTCACTGGTACCCAGTAGTTTCTGTCTTAAACATAGGAATTAGCTCTGCTGGTACATGCAGATCTGATCCCCAGCTGGCTCCAGGGAAGGCCGCGGAGTACAGCCTGGGCTCAGTAACCTGGGCGCAATCTCTTGTAGAGTGCCATGCAGAAGGCTGCATTCGAAGCCCTTCAGGTGAAGAAAGACCTCATGCACCGGCAGATCAGGAACCAGGTGAGTGCCGGGATGGAGTGCTGGCAGCAGTCACAGAGCTGAGACCCTGGCTCTCCAGCCTGCCAGAGGGGCCTGCTTTGCTCCTTTCCCTCCTCAGGAGCACCAGGGCCGGGGTGTTGGTGAGGGGCTGGAGAGGCACTCATCCTGGCCTGGCCGCTGTGTCCTGTTCTCTGGCCAGGGCATGGGTGACCACAGGAAGCCTCTGTGCTGGCCTTGGCCCAGCAGGACCATGGGCTCTGCGCCAAGCAACTGAACAAGAGCTTGAAGCTTCCCTGAGCCGCAGCTAGCAGGGCGGTGGATCTCTACCTTCGAGAGTCACACTCTTGTTGGACTCTGCTGTAGAACCGTGGCGGGGCCTCTGCGTGCAGGCAGCTGGGGTCAAAGGAAGTGGGGACACGGTGTGGGGTGCTACTGTTGAGTGGGGTGCATCTGGGGCCGAGCTTCCAGGCTATGGGAGCGCTCATCCCATCCCATTTCCAATTCATATTTTTGCATGGTTTTCTTTCTCCTTCTCTTTGTGTTTGATCTTAGCCAACTTACTTTTTTTTTTTTTTAACTTTTTAAAAATTTCAATCCCTCATTGCTGGACATGAAGCTCATTCCTCTGACCAAGGGTGGGTATGGCCAGGGGACTCAGATGGAAGAGGCCCCAAAGTCATGAGCAGACCATTGTGTTGGGTGTGACCTCTCCCCCCCCCCAGCTGTGAGGTGACCCCCCTTTCAGGTGTGTGGGCCCCTTAGAGCCTAAGAAAAGGGCACTTACTTATTTGCTCTGTGTCCTTGGGCAGGTTACTTAACCTCCCTGAACCTGTTTCCCTTGCCTGTACTGTGGACTCAATGACATCCTCACAGCCAGAGCACTGCTGAAATGCTGCAGATAAAGCTCACAGCATGGGCTGGGAGTGTGACCTAGTGGTAGAGTGCTCACCTCGCATTCATGAAGCCTTGAGTTCCATTCCTCACTACCGCATACACAGAAAATTAGCCAGAAGTGGCACTGCAGCGCAAGTGGCAGAGTGCTAGCCTTGAACAAAAAGTGTCCATGGACAGTGCCCAGGCCCCGAGTTCAAGGCCCAGGACTGGCAAAAAAAAAAGGGAGGGGGTGCAGCACACAGAGGTTGCTCATAAATCCATGCTATCATCGTTCAGTCACTTCCATGGCCCTCTGCCCCCCACCCTACCCCAACCCATCCCGGGACAGCAACATGGAGGCAAAAGAAGCTGATGGTCAAAGGCCTCATGGTGCCAGCCCTGTGATGCATGCCTATAACCCTGGCTACTCTGAGGATCCTGTGGCTCTTATCTCCAGTTAACCACCAAAAAGCTGGAAGTGGAGGAGTGGCTCAAGTGGTAGAACACTCGCCTTCAGAAAAACAGCTAAGAGACCTAAGGGACTGCACCTAGGCTCCAAGTTCAAGCCCCAGTAGACGCGTGCATGCACACAAACACACCCCCCACTCCGTTGACCTCCCCTCTCCCTGGCTCTAGAAGAAACCCCCTCCTACCCTACATGCCTGTACTTGGAACCACCCTGGGACAAGCCTTATGCTAGGTTCTTGATCATGTCCCGGGGTGCCAAAGCCAGGAAAGAAGATTCTTTTCACACCTCCTCTGGAGTCCTACAAGTTCCCCTCCAACGCCCCCCAGAAAGCTTTCTTAGACCTCCCTCTGGCCACCAGAGGGCAGCAGCACAAAATTGCACCCCGGTTAATGCGAATAAACCCCTGTCTCATCTTGTGTTTAGATTAGGTTAATAGAAACTGAGTTACTGCAGCTGACTCAGCTGGAGTTAAAGAGGAAGTCCCTGGACACAGAGGCGCTGCAGGTATGTAGGGCTCCCCCTGCACCCCTCCCGTTTCCCTCCTGGCCCCAGGGTAGCTGCTCCTCAGCCTGGGCGGCTGCAGTGACCAGGACAGGGCTCCCAGGAGGCTTGGTGCTAGGCAGGAGGGTCAGAGGAAGGAGGGTTTCATTGCCGAGGCCCCAGTCCACTTCGCCATCTCTGCATTTCCTTGGTTGGGGTCTGGCCGCTGCTGTGCTCCTTTCTTGAAGCCATGCTCTTCCGCTCAGGGCTGCATTCTCCGTGGAGGGATGGCTGGCATCCCAGGATGACTGAGCCCAGGCCTAGCCCTGGTGTCCCACTCTTTGGACTAGACTGCTCCCTGAGTCTGCCCCCAGGACCTAGGCAGATGGGGAGGAGGAGGGGCCCCCATCGCCCCAGTGCAGGCATGGGTTGGAGGGTGTATGGAGCCGTTGCTCGTGCCAGCTTTCAAGCAGCCTCTGTCCTATCTGGCCACGCTCAGCAGAGGACCTCAAGTTGTCTTCCCACCTCCCAGTGCATTGACAATGCCTGCCCCTGGGGGCCTGCCCCGGGTGTGCCCAAGTGTGTGATGTGACCCCAGGCATGGCCCTACCTCTCCTTGAGCCCCCTTTTTGTCCTCTCTAAGATGGAATCTTCCTGTGGCATCAGGCCCTTAGAGAAGGTTACCATGGCAAAGGAGCCTCCACACAAGCTTCACAGAGGAACAGCTCTGCCCATCACAGATGCAGGACCCCTGTTGTCAGGGTCTCCATGGGATCCCCGAGAACAGGAGAATGAGGAGGATGAGGGGATGTGGCCACAGTGCACGTGTCCCCCTCCCCCCTGTGAGCTCCCCCGCCTCTCCCACCCTCCATTTGCTTCCGCCATGTGCTCTGTGGTCAGGAAGACCATGGCTGTCATTTCTTTGTTTGCTGTTTCTTACCCCACTCCATTGTCATGATCACTGGGGTCCCATGCCTGGCCCGAAGCCACCAGGAAGGGTGCCTCAGCTTCGAGGACGGGAGGCGGGAGGAGTGTCGGGGCAGAGCAGCCTGGGCTTTCTCCCCCAGCTTGGCCTAGAGGCTTCAGGCCGAGCCCTGAACTGAGCTGCCAGCAGAACTGAGCCAGCGGGGATCCCAGGTGGTGTCCAACACCATCCTGTGTGCCAGGGGCAGAGCGAGGTCACCGCGGCCCTGGGCGTGGTCTTGTGTTACAGGAGATGGTGTCCCAGCAGCGCTGGGCTCTCAGCTCGCTGCTCCAGCAGCTGCTCAAAGAAAAGAAGCAGCGGGAGGAAGAGCTGCGGGGTATCCTGGTATGTGCATGGCCTCCGAGGTCAGAGTCGGGTAGAGGGCTGGCATCTCCTGGCCGGATTTTATCTCATTTTGTTATTTATTTTAAATATGGTTCCGGGGCTTGAACTCAGGGCCTCATACTCTTGCTTGGTTTCTTCACTCAAGGTGGTATTCTACCCATGGAACCACACTTTTCTGCCTAAGCTAGCTTCATGTGTCGATTCTCAGATATCACCTTCCTGTGCAGCAAGGATTATAGGCATGAGCCACAAACCCAAAACTGGCTACATTTTCTTTTAAGACCCTTGTTAATCAAGTCGTAAGTATTGGAAAGTACAAAGGAAAAGAATTTCACTTCTGAGAATCATCTACTTCTGCCCTGGTGCTGTGTAATTTAAAGATCATGGTGCATCTTTGTAGCTGTTCATGTGCATGCCTCTCCACATGAACTGGTGCTTGCTATCACCGGAGCAGTGGCATATATCTGTAGTCCTAGCTATCGGGAGGCCAAAGCCGGAGGACCCCTTAGGCCCAGGCATCCATAGCAATCCTGAACAACTTAGTAGGTCCTTACCTCAGAAAAAGGAAGGAGGAATTGACCTCATAAAATGTACCTTTCTGGAAGTTTCCATGACGACACTGGAATGGGCTGGCATCTGGTAGAGATATGACTTATTTCCAGGGTTTTAGCCTCTTGAGTGGTAGCCTGAGTATCTCTGTAGAGTGGGCTTTGAAAACAGCCACGAGTGTTCCCTTAGGAGTGGGCTCACATGGCCAGAGCAGGCCATGAGCTTCTGGCAAGAGTGGCCCAACTTATGCCTATAATCCTAACTACTCTGGAGGCTGAGATCTGAGGATATCATCAGTTCAAAGCCAGCCTGGGCACAAAAGACCTTGAGACTTTGTTTTGTTTTGTTTTTTTTTCAATTTCTTCTATGTATTATTATTATTTGCCAGTCCTGGGGCTTGAACTCAAGACCTGGATACTGTCCTTGAGCTTTCTCAGGGCTAGAGCTCTGCCACTTGAGTCACAGCACACTTCCAGCTTTTTTTCCATGTATGCGGTTCCAAGGAATCGAACTCAGAGCTTCATGCATGCTAGGCGAGCACTCTACCACTAGGCCAAACTGCCGGCCCCTAGACCTTGAGACTCTTATCTCCAGTTAATCACTAGGAAATGGGAAGTGGGCTATGCTTCCAGGGGTAAGGTGGTAGCCTTGAGCTGAAGAGCTCACAGCGCCCAGGCCCAGAGTTCAAGCCCCATCTCACACACACACACACACACACACACATGCACAAAAGAGTGGCCTAACTTTGCCCCATGCCTGATGGCTTTGACTGTAGCTTGCATCAGGATGTCTGAGCCCTAATCCTGTACATGAGGACAGAAACCAGGCCCACCAGCCAGGGCTGAAAAGAGGTGTCATTCCCATGGCCGGCGAGTGCCTCCCCAGGCTAGTGCAGAGTGAAAGGAGAGACTGGCTCTTTCAGAGAGTGCAGAGCCCAAGGGGCACGTTCATGCCATGGGGATAAGAGGTGGCCTGCTCTTCACCAGGCCTCTCTGCCACTTTGTGCAGTTGCACCAATGTGCGAACGGCAGTCCCAGCAGAGTGCTGCTGCAGCCCCACGCCCCTGCCAGCAGAAAGCTGCTGTTGCACAGCTAACAGAGGGAGCTCCAGCTCAGCAGACCAGTTTGGGGTGTGGGCACACGGTAGTGGGGAAGTCACTGGGCAGGGCCTATAATACTGGTTCAAAGGAGACTGGGACAGGAAGATCAAGAGTTCCAGGCTTGACTACATGCAAAAACAGGTCTCAAGAACACTGTAAAGAGAAGAGAGGGGTTGGAGGTGTGACTCAGGTAATAGAGCACCAGCCAGTGAGTAAAAGTGTCAACGAATTTGAATCCCTATCTCAGACAAAAAAGAAAGAAAGATGGGGGCACAGAAGGCATGCACAGCTCTAGGTCAAGGGCAGAGGAGGAAAGCCAGCTCTGCAGAGTCCCAGGAGGGGCCACAAGGAAGTCAGGCCCAAGGGGGCTGCATGGGACTTGCTCCTGACATCTTGCCTGGCCCACAGGCCTGGTCTGGATCAAGCCCTCACTCTAGGCATGGTACTCATCCTCCTGAGCCTCGGTCTCCCCACCTGGGAGGTAAAACTGCCCTCGCAGAGTTAGGACAAGAAAATGATATCTTTCAGTGCCCAACAGCGTGTGGCACAGAGCTCTGTGCAGATGCTGGGAATCCCTCTCCCTGTGTCATCCCCATACTACCTAGAAGAAGTTCAGGCCCAGGAAAGAATCCAGGACCACTGCCCAAGTGGCGGAGGGTGGGAATCACTGCCGCTGGCCTGATGGGCATGTGGTGAGAAAGTCCTTTGTGACACACCAAGGGCCATCGCCTGAGAGGCGCCCACTCGGCTCTGTGGTGATTCTGGTCTTTATTTACTGAGACACGGCTCTGGTAACGGCCTTTGTCCTTGGCAGATGGAGTTAGAAGCCAAGAGTGAAACCAAGCAGGAGAATTACTGGCTCATCCAGTACCAGCGGCTTTTGAACCAGAAGCCTCTGTCTTTGAAGCTACAGGTGAGGAAGCGGAAACCCAGTAGATGGCTCGCTCTGGGAGTGCCCAGGGGTCTCTGCCAGATGCTGGCTGCCACCCACCCGCCCAGGGACTCAGACCCTCTTCCCATTGGTAGAAGTAGGCCAGGTCCTCCAAGGGGCAGAAAGGACGGGAGGAGGCGCTGGTCATTGCTGTGACCAGCAGAGACCAGAGAGCCCAGGGTGGGCCACGTGTGCAGACAGAACTGCTGCCTGTGAAGCAGGCCACATGTGCATGCACACACGTGTACACACGCATATATACTTGCACATGTACATAGTACACACATATACTTCTAAAAACTTTAATAAAAGTTGAGTCATAGCTAGGCACTTGTGGCTCACGCCCGTAATCCTAGCTACTCAGGAATCTGAGATCTGAGGATCATGGTTCAAAACCAGCCCAGACAGAAAAGTCTAGGAGACTCTTGCCTCTAATAAATCACCTGGAAACCAGAAATGGTGTTGTGGCTCAGAGTGGAGGAGCACTAGCCTTGCGCAGAAAAGCTTAGGGACAGTGCTCAGACCCTGAGTTCAAGCCCCAAGACTGACCAAAAAAAAAAAAAAAAAAGGTGGGGTCTTTTGCTGTGTACATACCATCCTGGGAACTTGCCTTTCTGTGGAGTATGGTGCTGGAAGGGCACACACAGCTCCCCTCTCTAAACGCAGGGCCGAGCCTTGCGGAGAGGCGCTCCACCACGGACGCTGCTCCCCCAGCCCTTTTGGGGGAAATCCCGGGGAAGCATTCTGGATGTTCACTCAGTCCTGCGCCCACCCTCTTGTTTGCTTTCCTTCCTCGCCACCTGTCCTGCAGGAAGGAGGCCTGGAGCGCCCCCTGGCGGCCCTCCTGGTGGAGCTGTCTGCCGAGCAGTACCTGCCCATCTTCGCCCACCACCGAGTATCTCTGGACATGCTGTGCCACATGAGCCCCGCGGACCTGGCCAAGGTGGGAAGCAGAAGCCCAGGAAGGCCAGGGAAGCTGGACTCGCTCTTCAAGTGGTTCATGGCCGAGCCCATTCTGCTGAAATGTCCAGAACACTTGGTCTAGCCTGCCCCACCGGGTCACAGGCATCACCTCCTCACTGCCTGAGCCCTGGACATGGGCTGAGGGCCTGGCATCAGATAATCCACTTACTCTTCAGAGCAGGGTGAGGGTGGGTAGCACGGCCCCACTGGGCTGTGTGGTTCAGGTGCCGCGCTTGTGGGCAGCACAGCCTTGGTGGCCTCTCCTTGCCTCTTCTTTCTGACCCCAAGAACTATGACTGGAGGTCCTGGGGTGACAAGACACGCAGGTGCCACAGTCCATGCTGTCACCAGCATTGAGCCAGTCACCTGCACAGCTGGGGTGCTTCTCTGTCACCTGCTGACCCTAGGGCCCTGGCCTTCCTGTTTCTGCTGAAGGTGCCAGAGGCTGGGGATAGGGAAACCCCGTGGGCCGGGGCCTCGCAGGGCTGCCCTAGGCTGCAGAGGGGTCCCACCCAGGCCGGCCACCATTTGCCCTCCCTTTCTCTGCCACAGATAGGTGTCTCAGAAGCTGGTCTGCAGCACGAAATCCTGCAGAGGGCCCGGGACCTGCTGGACATGGCCAGGATCCGGCCAGGTACCAGCCTAGGCAGAAGGGCAGTTCACAAGGGCTGGAGGGGAAGGAAGGGGCAGCCTCGGGGACTTGGCATTCTGCTGACCCCTGATGGGCGGGGCCTGTCCAGTCTTCTGAACAGCCTGGCAGAGAAGCCGAGGGCTCTGCTTCCCCATGGCTCTGTGGCCCCCACAAGTGATGCCCCCTCTCTGAGCCTCAGGTTTCTCATCCTCGAAAGTGATGTAGGGTGGCTGTGAAGGGTCCCACAACCATTAGGAATTAGAGGCCCTGTTGCCAGCATTCTGTCATCTGTGCCAGCATGGTGAGGTGACAGGGCCGCAGGAGGCGTCACTCCACTTCACAGCTGGCCCTCGGAAATGACCCTAGGGGTCAGGCTCATCCTCAGATGACCCCCGGCTTAGGCTGTCCCTTTGGCTCCACAGAGCCGAAGCCAACCAAGGATGAGGTCCTCGAGGCCCTGGAGCCCCTCCCTCCTGCCCAGGAGCCGACCGAGGCAGTGAGGCCATCAGCTCCCCCTGCCGAGCTGGAGGCGCAGGCCTCAGAGTGCGTCGTGTGCCTGGAACGGGAGGTAAGTGGCCCTGGGACCCAGCAGGGTGCAGGGCCTTCGCCAGCTAGCCCTTCCTCCTCTGCCTCACTGGACACAGAATTTTGTAAACAGTTCCGTAGTGACATGAGCATGTTATGTCATTAGACTGTCTAGGAAATACAGCAGAGCAAAGTGCAGGAAGCATCAGCTCCTTGGCCCAAACGTGAGCAATGCTAACATTTTTCTGTTTTTTTTTTTTTCTTTTCATAAGAGGAATATTTTGCTTCAACTCGTTAACTACATTGGAGTAATTTCCTGTCATGAAACAGCAACAGTGTGGCTTTTCCTGCCAAGACTTTTCAAAAATGGTAGAATTAGCTCTTTAAAACAAAATCGTAGGAAGCCAGCACAGCAGTGTGTAAAGTACAGACCCCTGCAGGCCTTCCCAGCGGGCTCCCACCCGCAACACCAGCTGTGCTGGTGGCTCTGCCGTGTGAGGCAGAGCAGTCGCAGGGTTCAATCTCAGCCCTGACCCGTGGGCCCTGGAGACAATTCCCAGTTCTTCATATTACAGATGGATTGGAAGAGTTTGAAGCGCATCCTTGATGATTTCCTCAAACTATATGCCTAACTAAGTGTGCTTTAGGGCTCTGGACTCTCAAAGTTTGTCATTCCAACCAGGAGTTCAGGGGCTGGCAGGTGTGTGTCCAACCACGACAACAAAAATGACAGACACACGGGTCCAGCTCACCCGCCCAGCACCGCACACAGAAAGAAGTTGGGAATGACCACAGAGGTGCAGGCACAGAGCGAACAGAGGGCTGACGAGGTTTTCCCCCTGGGGCCTCTATCCACGCGTGCCTGCGCTGCTTGAGTAGCTCATGGTGGCCAGAACCACAGGTCACTTTACTTATTTTGGTGATACTGGGGTTTGAACTTGCAACCTCCAGGCAGCCGCCCTTCCTCTTGAGTCACAGCCCAGCCCCCACGCCCCCAGGCTTTTAAGCTGAAGAGCAAAGCTCGTGGACCTGACTCCCGGGGGGCTCAGCCTGCTGCCCGCTCTCTCCGCAGGCCCAGATCGTCTTCCTCACCTGCGGCCATGTCTGCTGCTGCCAGCAGTGCTGCCAGCCACTGCGCACCTGCCCGCTGTGCCGCCAGGCGATCACCCAGCGCCTGCGGATCTACCACAGCAGCTGAGCACACAGCGGGCACCGCCACGCCCCTGAGCAGCTCCCACCAAAGCAGGCCCAGGCTTCTGCCCGCCTGGCATCCACGGCCTCTCCCCACTGCTCCTCATGGGATGTAGCTGTTCAGAACACCAAGGGGACAGCTCAGCTGGTGATGGGGCCCCAAGAGTCCAAGGAAAGGCCAGGGTGTGGAGAGGTGGCTGTGCCATAGGTGAGGTTCCATGGTTCCATCCCCACTCCCACCCCTGCCTGCCTCTCAGAACACTGTACTCCACCCTCATCTTGTCGAGCCCACACAGCTGTCCCTGGTCTGAGAGGGGGTGGTCGTCCAGCTAGGACAGTGAGCCACACAGTCTGCACCCTTGTTCCCCTCTGCCGCTCCCTGAGCATGTCCCACCTGCTCTCCACCCTACCTCACGCAGACAGCTCAGCCTGAAGCAGCAAACATCAATAAAGCCATCAGCTGCTCTTTCCTGTTGTCCGCAGGTTGCTGGGAGTGGGTATGGGGTGAGTCAGAGCTGCAGCACCCTGGTCAGCTGCTGAGCTTCCCCTGCTCGGGCCTGGAACCCTCACTGCAACTGCAATGAGTGTGCAGCCTGGAAGCATCCTGTCTCCAGAGCCTGCTCTGTTGTGCCTTGGGGTTCATTGCAAAATTCCAGGCACCTGAGGCAGAGGTACACTCATGTGGTTTCTTCTCTTTCTTTCTTTTTTGGCCAGTCCTGGGCTTGAGCGCGAGGTCTGAGCACTGTCCTTGGGCTTTCTCAAGACGAGCTCTGCCACCTGAGCCACAGCACCGAACCACTTGTTTTTTCTATGTATGTGGTACTCAGGAAGCCCAGGTCTCTGTGCATGCTGGGCAAACACTTTACCACTAGGCCCAACTCCCGCCCCCTACTCATGTGATCTCTGACAGGTGGTTTGGAGGCAAATGGCAGGCCTGCTACACTCAGTGACAGTTTCAGGCCCGTCTCTCCATCCCTCCATCCTGAACAGGATGTGCACCTCAGCTTCCAGCCACCAGGGGGCGCCGGGTGCTTGGCTATAATGCCAGGAAGGTCAAGGGCCCCGCCCACTGATTCTGCCTAACGAGGACCACCTACCCTGCAGTGCCCTTCATAATGATGAGGATTTCCAGAGAGAAACTTGTCTCCCCTCTTCCCTTATCTCCTCCCTTTCTCACCTCCACTTAGCTTGGACAAGACAGGAGGCTGAAGCCTGAGGCAGGCCTCACTGTTCTGTGGGAGTCTCACTAGGGCTTAGGGAGCAAAGGCTTTTGCCACCCTCTAGTCTACTCAAGGAGCTTGAGCTCCGAGTTGGCCTTGGCCACCATGAACAGACTGACCAGGAAAGCCAGCAGCCCCTTAGAGCCTGGCTGTTACAGCATCTCCGAGAGACATTTTTACTCCACTAGCTGCGGAGGATGTGGGGTTTCCAGTGTCACTTCACCCCAGCCAGTGCCCTGTCTCCCTTTGTCCTCCATGTGAAGAGCTCTGCCCACAGTGAGAGCTCAACCAGTGCCAGTCTATAATCAGGTCCTAAAGAGCTGACAGGCTGGCGACACCCCGGGGCCCTGAGCAGACACTGGGGCGCCCTGAGCCTGGAAAGCCCCCTTGGATTTTGTAAAATGACATAGGAACTCCACCATGGGGCTTATGGGACCTGGTCAAGCCAGGACACCAGGGAATGGAGGCTTGGTTCTCGCCCAGCCTCCTCCCCCAACACTCCACAGAACAAGCTTTAAATAAAGCATTTATTGATTAGCAGAAGCTTAAACAGTTTGCATAGGATTCTCACTACCACATCCGGGAGGACGATCAAACCCCAAGGCACTAGAGAGCGTGGAAGAGATGGGAGACTGGCTCGGCTAAGGGCGGGGACTGGGCGTCCCTGAGCCCCTGCCTCGTCCCAGCAGGAGCAGGTCCCAGCAGGAGCAGCATGGGCTTGGCTGCAGGCAGCTCCCACCCTGCCCTCCTCCCCACCCCCAGAGCAGGAAGAGTGAGGAGCAGATAGCTAGAGAAGGGCCACGGCCAGGACCACAGTGACTCACAGATGACAGGGAGCTGGGACTGTCCTGCAGCAGAGGCCACACAAGCCTCAGTGTCCTGCAGAGCAAGGGCGCCTGCTGCCTCTCAGAGCCCTTCCAGCTTCCTGTGGGCAGCCAGGAGTAGCCAGAGCCTCACCCCCGAGCCTGCTGGGACAGAGGGAACTCCAGGACTGGAGAGCCCCAGGCAGGCACGAGGGAGACAGGCTGTGCTCCATTTGCAAGTGGCCTTCACCGCCACCTCCTCTTGCTCAGAGCTCCCACTGGTCCCCAGACACCAGCCCCTCCCTTCCCCCTCCACACATTCCAGCACATATCCAGCCTTCATTTCATCCCCAGGCCCTGGCCCTACTCCCCTCTAGAGACCCCCAATACCTCCACAGCACTCCTCCAGCCTGAGACCCTCCTTGGCTTCTCTCAGCCATGGGTGAGCCCTCCTGGCTTGGGGGGACACGTGGGCAGGGGAAAGGAGGCCTGGGCACTCCCTCCCTCCCCTTTTTCCCCCCCACTCCCGCATGCTGGTGCCCAGGGTGAGGGCTTTGCCTTGGGCTCCCCAGAGGACAGCAAGACCCATCAGGAAGGGAACAGAGGTGACAGCGGAGGGCAGGATGGAGGAGCTCCCCAGCTGTGTCCAGCCCCCCACAAAGTGAAACCTTGAAACCACCCCTGCCTCTGAGATCAGCAATGAGGGGGACCCCACTCTGCCCACCTCCACCCGCACTGCACGCTGGCACAGGCTGGAGCCCGCCCCCCCGCAGCCACGCCTGCCATGCCCCTTGCTGTGTCCACAGAAACAGGGTGATCAGCCTAGAACTCCGTCTGCACCCCAGCACTGTCCTCGGTGGTGGTGTGGATGGGGGGGCGGCTGCCAGCGCTGGACACCTGCTCTCCGGTCTCCTGGTCGCTGGGCTTGGGGGGCTCAAGGTCCACAGCCTTTCCGGGTGGGGGATGCCGGAGGGGTGAGGCGGGCGGTGAGGCGGCCTCGGGGGTTGCCCCAGGCTCCGGGCTCTCTTGGGCAGGAGCCCCATTGAGCAGGGGACTGGCTGGTGGGGGGCTCTCAGCCCGCAGATCCTGAGCCAACAGGCCACGGAGCTCGGTGACACTGTCCGGGGACGCAAGGGATGGCGACTCAGAGCCATCCTGGAAGGGCAGCCCGGCTTCTTCATCCTGGACCACAGACATCACCTGCTTGGCCCGACGGCGCTTCTCGGAGGGGGTGACTGCTTCGGGGGCCCCAAGGCTGGGGCTGCCGCTGCTTCCCCCGCTGTCTTCACCTGCGTCGCCGCAGCGCTCGGCCCAGTCGATGGGCGCGCCCTCGGCCAGCAGGTGCAGGTTGGGGTCGCTGTTGTGCATGACCACGCTGTCCCGGTACAGGTTGTGCTTGCGCTGCACGGCGGCCTCCTTCACCGCTGCAGGTGGGCGACAGCAGGGCAGGACGCTCAGCCTGGCACCCCCGGCCCGCCCCCTGCCCCGGGGCACCCCGCCTCTTCCCCCTGAGGTGCCCGCCTCATGGCTGGAGGTCCACCTCTCTCCTCTGGCGCCACTCACCCTGCAGGACGTCCTTCATGACGGTCTGCAGCACCACCTCCTCGTACGTGTTCTCCACCAGGAGGAACCGGGCAAAGTCCTCGAAGATCAGCTCCTGGAAGCGGGGCAGCTCCTGGGGACGGGGCGGGCGGGGGCGGGTGGTCAGATGGGCAGGGGGGCCCCGCCCGCCGGGCTGAGGGGTGCTGGGCTCACCGACTTGCAGGTGGGGGCCAGCTTCTTGAGCAGGAAGGGGATGGCGATCTGCAGCAGCGCCTCCCGGAAGAACTTCTTGCGCACGGAGCTGCTGTCGTAGTCATACTTCTGCAGGGAGCGGAGCAGGGTGAGCGGGCCGGGGGCTCCTCTCCGCCCAGCCTGGGAAGGGGAGGCGAGCCTTCCTCCACACACACCCAGGCGGCCCTCACCTTCAGCACGCGCTCCAGGATCCGCTGGATGGACTTGCACAGCTCCTCCTTGGTGGGCCCCTTCCCCAGCTCCTGGTGCAGAAGCGTCTCGAACGTGTACACCGCGTTATCCATTTGCTGCAGGACACAGCACGGGCCGTGTGGGAGGCCTGCCAGCCCCTGGTGGCTGAGGGGCCAGCCCCCCACCCCACGCCTGCCCTGAGGGGGTGCTAGTTCACACGTGGCACAGTGCTGGGCACCAGGGCCCGGCCCGCCTGGAGAGAACAGGAAGGGGGCCCGGGGCTGGCAGTGGCAGCCAGGCGAATGGCAAGGGCGGCTCTCTCCGGGAGGAGAGGCAGGGCTGGGACGGGGACCGGAGGGAGGTGCCGTGGTGCAGCCGGGGCAGAGCCTGGGGCCCACCTCACGCATGTGGATCTGGGCTCGCTGCTTGAACACGGAGGTGCTGGACACGTCGAAGCGCTGCTGCAGCCCGTCGAGCCGCAGCGGCTCCATCTTCTCGTAGCAGCTCTGCATCTTCAGGGGGTGGAAGGCCAGCTGGGACAGCTTCTCCATGTACTGCAGGGGCAGGAGCAGGGGCGGGGCCTGAGCTGGGGCCACTGGGGATGGCCTCTCAAGGATGGGGCTAAGGCCAGGCCCGGGGAGAGGGAGGGGCAGGACAGGAGGAAGGAGGATTCGAAGGCAGGGGCAGCCTGTTCTAGCAGCACCGCATTGTGGAGGCTAGGGGGACACTTCTCATCCATTCTGGGGTGCTGGGTCTTCAATCTCCAAATAAGGAAGACAGCTTTTCAAGGTCTCTAAAGTCCTTTCTGGCTCTCAAATTCTGATTATTAGCCAGGCCTCAGTGGCTCACGCCTGTAATCTTACCTGCTCAAAGGCCCAGATCTGAGCATCGAGGGTCAAAGCCAGCCCTAACCAGAAAGTCTGTGAGACTTTTTTTTTTTTTTTTTTTTTGCCAGTCCTGGGCTTGAGCTCAGGGCCTGAGCACTGTCCTTGGACTTTCTCAAGGCTAGAGCTCTACCACTTGAGCCTCAGCACCACTTCTGGTACTGAGTGAGGAATAGAACCTAGGCCTTTGTGCATGCTAGGCAAGCACTCTACCATTAGGCCAAACTTACAGCCATCTGTGAGATTCTTATCTCCAATTAACCACCAGAAGGCTGGAAGTGGTGCCATGGTTCAAAATAGTAGACTACTAGCCTTGAGCAAAAAAAAAGCTCAGGGAAAGCACCCAGGCCTTGAGTTCAAGCCCCATAACTGATGAAAAAGAAAAGTCTGATCAGTATTGTCTGTGAACTCACAGTGTACAAAACAGTTTCTGCCTGCACTTAACATCTGTGTGGGTTCCAGGCAGCTGTTTACCCTGGAGCTCATCCACCTGGAGAACCAGGTAACTGAGGCCAGGGAAGGGAGGGGCTTCCTATGTTTGCAGTGTTCATGAATGGTTGACTGCCTCGTTCATTATATTGCTCAAATGTAAAGCTTACCTTTCTTCCTTCATTTATTTCTTTTATTTATGGTGGTGTCAGAATTTGAACCTTAGGGCCTTGTACTTCTACCACTTAAGCCACGCCCTGGCCATTTTTTTTTCCTTTCCTTTTATTAAATTAATTTTATTTTGCCAGTCGTGGGGCTTAAAGTCAGGGCCTGGGCACTGTCCCTGAGTTTTTTCTTCTCACAGCTAGTGCTTCTACCATTTTGAGCTACAGCTCCATTTCCAGTTTTCTGGTGGTGAGAGGTAAGAGTCACATGGCCTTTCCTGCCCAGGCTGGCTTTACACCATGATCCTCAGAGCTCAGCCTTCAGAGTGGTGCGGATGACTGGTGTGAGCCACGAGTGCCTGGATTTTTCCTTTATTTTTATGGAAGTACTGGGCGTTCAACATGGCGCCTCCTTTGGCTTTTCTGCTCAAGATGGCACTCTACCACTTAAGCCACAGCCTCCTACTTTGTTTTATTCATTTGCTTTATTGTTAATAGAAAGGAGATGCACAGAGAGATTACAGTTGCGTGAATCAGGTAATGAGTGCATTTCCTTCCGTTGTGTCTTCGGTGCCTTCACTCTCTCCTGGTCCCTCCCGCCCCCTCCCGCCCGTCTCTACCCAAGAATTGTGTAGTTCACTTTCTTCTGTGACCAGAGAGCAACACTGCTGCACATGTGCACCCCTTTTCCCTTGAGCTCTGTACCCTCCCCAGCCCTTCCCAAGAAATACACTTGAAAACACCACACATAAGGAAAAGACAGAATCACCTAAAATAAAATTTAACTTGGGGGGCTGGGAGCATAGCCTAGTGGTAGCATGCTCACCTAGCATTCACGAAACCCTGGGTTCAATTCCCTGGAACCACATACACAGAAAAAGCCAGAAGTGACTCTGTGGCTCAAATGGCAAAGTACTAGCCTTGAGCAAAAAGTATCAAAGGACAGTGCCCAGGCCCTGAGTTCAAACCCCAGGCTGGTAAAAATAAATAAATAAAAATAAATAAATAATTTTTTTAAGGAGAAGAGAGGCCTCTTGTTTCTATATTTGGGAGTTCATATATATATATATATATATATATCATTTTATATAAATACGAAGAGGTCTTAAGCATCTCTCCTTTGTGTTTCTTGCCAGAGTGCCTTCTTTTGGTCTTACTGGGTATAAATATCTAGAATCCTGTATAATTTATCATATCCCAGTGCATTTTAGATCTAATTTCCATACATCAGAGAGAACATGCTCCCTTTATCTCTCTGAACTTGGCTTACCTCACTTAACATTTGTTCTAGTTCCATCCATTTCCCTGAAAATGTTATTTTATTCTTTCTAATAGCTGTGTAAAAGTCCATTGTGTATAGATACATTTTTTGAATCCACTCATCTACTGTTTTTGCTTTTTATTTTATTGATTGATTGAGTCAATTGTGGGACTTGAACTCTGGGCCTGGATGCTGTCCCTGAGCTCTTCAGCTCAAGGCTAGCACTAGCACTCTACCACTTGAGCCACAATGCCACTTCCAGTTTTCTGGTGGTTATTTGGAGATTTCATGCCTAGGCTGGCTTTGAACTGTGATCCTCAGATCTCAGGCTCCTGAGTAGCTAGGATTACAGGTGTGAGCCACCAGCGCCCAGCTATGTTTCTGCTTTATTTTTGAGATAGGGTTTCACATTTTCCCCAGGGCCTTATGACCACAATCCCCCCATCCATGTCTCCCAATAGACAGAATGACATGTGTGTGTCACCAGGCCCCTGGGAATGGTCCGTTGCTATAGGCTCTCACTCCCGCTTTGCAGGGGCTGGTCTTGAACCCTGATCCTCCTGAACTCCAGCTTCCAAATGGTTGGGATTAAAGGCACGAGCTGCTGTACCTGGCTAAATTCTTTATCTTTTCATAATCTCTTGCTTTATTTATAAGGGCTGATGGCAAAAAGCAATTGCTGTCACCCCTCTTTGCTGGTCCCACCCAGGGCTGGTGACATGTTTGTTTTGTTGGCCTGTGCCCCTGGTGCCGGGCCGATTCCCACAGCCAATGCCCTGGGTGTGTGTGGGAGAGCCGCGAGCCCAGGCCTCCTCACCTCGCCCAGCTTGTCGATGCCGCCCTCGTTGATGACGTTCAGGTTCATGTCCGTGACCTCCTTGAAGAAGACGTCCCGAACCTCAGTGAATCCCTGGCTGGTGGGCGCCATCAGGGCCTCCAGGATGGAGGGGATGTAGGGCTGAACGTGGTTCCGCACGCACACCTCGGCCTTCGGGAGGATAAAGGCTGTGTGGAGAGGAAGCCAGGTCAGCAGAGGCGGCGGCCAGGTGGATGGCGCTGGGCACAGACACTTCCCGTCACGCCGGAGCTCCGCGCTCTGGCCTTGACACGGGACCTGGGTCCAAAGGCATCAACCACGGGCTGCTTAGTCAGAAGCCGAGAAAAATTCTCATCTTTAGGGACGTAGCTCCTTGTTTCAATTCTAAACAGCATCGGGAGCTCATGCCTTTAATACTGACTACCTGGAAGACTTTGCAAACAGGAGGATCAAGGTTCCGGGCCAGCACCTAGAATACACGGGAGCCTCTGCTCAACCGCGGCTGGTAGCTGGGTGTCGTTCTAGCCGTGAGGGAAAGCCTAAAGGGGCGGACTGCTGTCCGTACTTCCAGACAGGAGCTCAACTACCAGTATGAAAGAGGCTGGGGGCTCGGCAGGGGAGCCCCTCGGCCAGCAAGCGCAAGGCACTCAGCTCAAGTCCTAGGATCCCCCCCACCGCGGAAAAAAAGACAATTGATACCTGGCTGGGTGCTGGTGGCTCCCGCCTCTACTCAGCCACTCAGACGGTGAGGTCTGAGGATCACGGTTCGAAGCCAGCACAGGCAGGAAAGGCGTGAGCCTTCATCTCTGACGAACCACCAGAAAACCCGACATGCACCTACCAGACGAGAGCGTCTCCCCCAAACTAAAACCAAACCAAAGCCCTCCCACTCTACAGAAAATGCAGCTACACAAGAACTCGCCGGCCACGGGGCCGCCGCTACCAGAGGGGAGGGGCGCGGGCCCCACCTCGGATCTTGGCGGCCAGGTGTTCCTTGGAGGTGATGATCTGGTCCATGTCGGTGCGGATGGCAGCCTCCATGGCCGGCCGGGCCAGCTGCAGCTTGGACAGCACCTTCTCCAAGCGGTCCTTGGCCTGCTCGTACACCATGCGGTACACAGCATCCGAGATCTGCAGCAGCCACGGCCAGGGGTGAATGCCAGGGCGGAGAAAACCAGACCGGCGGTCCCAGTCCCGTCCTCCAGCCCTGAGGTCCCCGGCCCACTCACCTGGATCCACTGCCGCTGCCGCTCCTGCGGCTTTCCCTTCAGCCGCGGGCCCAGTTCTGCCTTCAGCTCGGGGCCCAGCTCCTCCATCACCAGGTTGCTGAGAATCTAGACGGAGAGGCGTAGCCAGGGTCCATCATCTCTGTTCCGGCAAGCCCAGCCGCTCAAGCCCCATCCTCTGAGCCTGGCCTTCTGCCCCATGATTCTGCTTCTCAGGCTTCCAACATCGTCTCACAGGTGTCAGCATAGCTGCTAGAGGGGCCCTGCAAGCTCCTCAGACCCAAGGCCCTACCTCAGGACCTTTGCACACACCACTCTGCCTATCTTAACTACTGTGCCCCTCCTGCAAATATGCGTCTGTTGCACATCACTTTCTCCTTGAAGACAGAGGTCTTCATGGCCAGGGCTGCAGCCACCTTGTCCGTACCCACACCTGGCAACTGCTCCAGAAAAGACTTGAGCCTGTGGCCTCCTTCCCAACCCACAGTCATAGCATTCGTCCCTGGCCCAGCCCCACCCCGGGGCCCTGCACGCAGACTCCTGGCCTCACCTGCACCTCGTTCCCGCACAGCATCTCCCACGTGCCGTACAGCTCCTTCGACTGGCGGTACATGCGGATGGCATCTGTGAACGCAGGGCCTTCCACTTTGGAGTCTTCAGGGATGCCTGCTCGGGGGGCGGGAGGGGGGTGGGCAGAGGACCAAGAGCCAATGAATGGCCCAGACCCGTGAATGACCAGAACCCCCACTTACCACACACAAGGAATGCTGGGAGCACCCCACACCCTAGAAGTCCCAGTGACACAAGAGTAAGCAGCCCCCGCCCCCCCTCCAGCCTCACATCCTCCAAGACCGGAGACCTGGCACTCTTACTAACCCCGCTCCAGTGAGAGGCAGCAGACCCCGGCCCACCGCAAGCGGCAGAGCCACACCAGCGGGAGCTGACCCCGTACTTCCCCAGAGGCTGCCTGCAACGGCTCCGGGACCCCATCAGCATTCTTATACTCCTGGCTGCTGCCCCTGCCCCTCCACTGGGACCAATGTTAGCTACAGTGGCCAGAGAGTAAGGAAGCAGCTGTGCAGGCCACCCCGCCCGTCTCCGCCGCTCAAGTAAGTGGGCGCAGCTCTGTCCCCGTGCTTCACTGACCAACGCAGGCAAGAGGCTAAGCTTGGCCTGTGGGCTGGAGTATGGCTGAACCCTGAAGGGGCCTCAGTTTTCTCTTTTGCACAATGGGAACCACCACCCTGGCTTGGCCTCCCTGGACAGCAGCCTGAGACAAGCTGCGAGCCACGGGGAGGCCTGAGGGGGCAGCGGGCAGGACAGGGAATGACATTTTCAGGTCTCAGGTCAGTCTGGTCTGTGGTTCATATCGACGCTGGGTTGAGAGGCTACAAGAAGCTGAGGGAGTGAGAGGAGTCGAGGTCTGGCTTGGTGGTCCATTTCTAAGAGACACAATGCCCCAGGTTCAGCCCAAGCTACAGGAAGCCAGGGAAAAAAAAGGCATCTATTATTGGTTACTATAAAATGTGCTATTGGGGCAGGATGGACGGATGAAAAGACAGAAAAATACTATTTTTAACAGATATCAAAAGGCTAGACAAAAAAAATCAAACCCAAGAACCCAAGTAAACTAAGTCAGGTACAGGTGGCTCAAGCATGTAAACTTAGCCAGGGCAAAACAGCTCATGAGCCAGAAGCTCATTACAGGCTCACGCCTGTAATCCTAGCTACGCAGGAGGCTGAGATCTGAGGGTCAAGGTTCAAAGCCAGCCCGGCACAAAAGGACCTGAGACTCTTATCTCTAATTAATCCCTAGAAAATGGGAAGTGGGCTTGGCTCAAGGGTAGGGTGGTAGTCTTGAGCTGAAGAGCTCAGAGACAGTGCCAGGCTGAATTCAATCCCTATGACCCCCAAAAAACAAAACCAAAAACCAAAAACCAGCTCATGAGTGTCTTGATAACCTGCAAAAAGCCAGGCGTGGAAGTATGGATTAAGAGGTGAAGCACCGATCTTAAGTGAATAAAGCCAAACGAGAGTCTAAGACCCTGAGTTCAAGTAAAGAGGAGGAGGTGGGGCCGGAGGAGGAGGAAAAGGAGCAGGAACGAGAGGAGGAAGAAAGAAGAGGAGAGAAGGGAAAGGGAGAGGAGTGGAGTGTGGAGGGGAGGAGTGGAGTGGAAAGAAGAAGAAGAAGAAGAAGAAGAAGAAGAAGAAGAAGAAGAAGAAGAAGAAGAAGAGGAGGAGGAGGAGGAGGAGGAGGAGGAGGAGGAGGAGGAGGAGGAGGAGGAGGAGGAGGAGGAGGAGGAGGAGGAGGAGGAGGAGGAGGGAGAAGAAGAAGAAGAAGAAGAAGAAGAAGAAGAAGAAGAAGAAGAAGAAAAGTGTAAACTGAAAAAGTTGATTAGCTCCTTTTCATGGCTCCCTTTTGACGTCAAGCTCAGCAGCTCCAATAGGAGCTAGATAAGTCTGCCTTCTGCGAACTCCTCACAAACAGGTAGAGACAGAAAGAATGAAAGGTCTGTGAGGCCGCAGCACGTGTTGAAGGGGTCCTGGGTTTCGACCTCACGCACTCTGCCCGCCCGGAGCCCTTGCCCAAGGACGAGGAATCACCAGGCCGGCTCCCCCAGCTCCAAGAATAACACCACAGATAAGAACCACCATTTTGAGTCTTTAACTGCCATTTCCGGTATGGAGAACAGGAAATACTTCACTCTGGTTTCCGTTTCTCCCTACTAAAATAAGTCCTGGCTAAAACTGTCACCTGTGAGACCCCGCAACAGCCCGAGCTGCTCTTTGCGAGTGGATCTCAGGACCTGAGACTGCGTGAAACCGCGAAGTGGAGGGCAAAGCCCTCGTCCATCCTCTGGTGGCACTGTTTTTGGACTTGAAGTGTGCCTCAAGCACTAGAGCCCTTGGCTAACAAGCTCAAGTTCAGAGTTCAAATCCCAATAGAGTCAAAAAAAAGAAAACCAGCTGTTTCCGTGTGGTAACTGGGGTGCTGTGGCCTATGCTGGAGGGTGACAAGACCTGCACCCCAGGAGCAGGAAGTTGCGACATCTGCCTGGGTGTGGGCTGTGGGAAGAACACGGTATCACCCCCAGGCCTGGCCACGTGCCTCTAACCACTGCATCCCAGAGCCCAGGAAGAGGGCCATACCAGCCTAATCATCAGAAACCCAGTGCCCACGGCAGTGACTATAGGCTGAGTCACCCCGCCAAGAAAAAGCCCCTTTCTGACTTGGGGGCGGGGGGACTCCGTCCTCGCCCACAGCCAGCCGCCATAAGGCTCACTGCTGGCCAGGCCAGGACAGGAGCTGGGCGCAGCCTAGCACCCCCGTCCCCTGGAGGAGCTCTGGGCTGACCTGTCGTAACTGTGCAAGAGCCAGCACTGCCCAGCGGGGCTGAGAGGGCAGAGCCAGCACTGCCCAGCGGGGGCTGAGAGGGCAGAGCCAGCACTGCCCAGCGGGGGCTGAGAGGGCAGAGCCAGCACTGCCCACACGTGGCCCCAGATCCAAGACTCCACATTCTAACCTAATCCAGATAATCAGGCATGCGTGCCTGGTGTGCAGGAAGGTGAGACAGAGGGTGGGGTGGCAGTAGAAGGAAGGTCCTGCCTGCAGGATCAGAGCCTCAGTCCCTGAGGGCCTCAATCCTGTACATTAAGCCCCAGAATTGGATAAGCTTGAGGTCAGCAAGCCCCCCACCCCACCTGCCTCAGTGGTTAATAGCCCAGTGCAAGCCTAAGTGGAAATCCCCAGTGCTGTCTTCAAGGAGGCTGCTAAAGAGATAACTGCAATTGAGGAGATGAGCTTGAGCCCAAATCCTCCCACAACTCCCCCACTCTCCCACCAGTGGGTGTCCTTATAAGGGGAAAATTCTTAGGAAAAATGATGGTAGCCAGTGGGGTACCTCCAGCCCAGAAGTTAAGGCTAGACAAGACCAAATAGTAAGATATCATCTCAGAACCAAGTTAATTAAAAAGAGGATGAATAATTTTGAAATAGAGCAAGGAAACCTGTTGAAACTGGAGAATGGAGGAGAGGGGCGGGAGGGGGAGTGATTGGAGTACATTATAAACGTATAGAAATACAACAGTGAACTCTATAACTACAGTAAGCTTAAAGAAAATTGCTAAAGAGTTGGGTGCTGTGATTCACACATAATTCTTAGCTACTTAGGAGGGTGAGATCTGAAGACTGCAGTTAAAAGACAACCCAGGGAGAAAAAAAAAAAAAAACAAAAAAAGCTGTGTCTCAGGCCGGGAGTTTGGCCTAGTGGTTAAAGTGCTTGCTTAGCATGCACGAAGACCCAGGTTCGATTCCTTGGTACCACATATATACAAAAAAGCCGGAAGTGGTGCTGAGGCTCAAGTGGTAGAGCTCTAACCTTGAGAAAAATCCAAGGACAGTGCTCAGGCCCTGAGCTCAAGCCCAGGACTGACAAAAAAAAAAAAAAAAAAGCTGTGTCTCAAATGGCAGACCGACAGTCAGCTTTGAATGAAAGTGAGAAACAAAGGCATAAGTGGTACATATATACAATAGAATTCTACATGACTTCCAGACAAGATAAAATAATGGCATTTGTTGGGAAATGGATGGAACTGGAGCAAATCATGTTGAGTGAGATAAGCCAAGACCAAAGGAACAAAAGGCACATGGTCTCCTTGACATGTGTACATTAGATCCAAACAATATAAAAGAGTGATGATTCAATACTCAGGTGCTCAAGGTCATTGATATGAACGTGGAGATATAAATATAACTACACAGAAAAATAAGTCTGTGATGGAATATATATTCTATAGACTTATTGATATATAATATAGATTGATATGTACCTATGACATACAAAGATTCACCTTAATTTTAATTTTGTTCTTAAATTTATGTGCCAGTGATTGCATATAGAGATTCCATTCTTGAACACTTGTTTGTTAAACTTGACATTTGAAATATGATGTAAAAAAATCAGTGTTAGGGGGCTGGGAGTTTAGCCTAGTGGTAGAGTGCTTGCCTAGCATGCATGAAGGCCTGGGGTTCGATTCCTTGGTACCACATACATAGAAAAAAAGCCGGAGGTGGTGCTGAGGCTCAAGTGGTAGAGCTCTAGCCTTGAGAAAGTCCAAGGACAGTGCTCAGGCCCTGAGCTCAAGCCCAGGACTAGAGGGGAAAAAAAAAAAATCAGTGTTAATAAAATAAAAAGGCTTAAGAAGAACAAAACAAAAACAAAGGCTGGGGGCCGGGAGTTTGGCCTAGTGGTAGAGTGCTTGCCTAGCATGCATGAAGACCAGGGTTTGATTCCTAGGTACCACATACTTAGAAAAAAGCCGGAAGTGGTGCTGAGGCTCAAGTGGTAGAGCTCTAGCCTTGAGAAAATCCAGGGACAGTGCTCAGGCCCTGAGCTCAAGCCTAGGACTGGCAAAAAAACAAAAACAAAGGCTGGGGTATGGCTCAAGTGATAGAGCACCAGTCTAGCAAGGCCCTGAGTTCAAACCTCAGTACTGCCAAAAACAAAAACAAAAACGGTATGCTCTTAGAGGAACACTCATGACGAGCAGGACTTCAGTGTCCAGAGCTGGGAGAAAGCTCCGTTCCCGTGGTGTGAGCTGCACAGTCTGTGCTACTTCATCATGGCAGACCTCGAAGAGGAAAACAGCCCGGCCTGGGACTTCACGCTCTCACCTCACTCAGTCCTCAAAACCCTGGGCTACAAGGTCAGGGTGAGAAAGACCAAGGTTCTGGATTAAGGGATCACAGCTGAGGAATGGCAGAATCAGGGCTTGAACCTAGGGTCTACTGACTAGTCAGACCTAGAGGCGTCCTGGGAAAGGAAACTGCGGCCCAGCCAGGAGGAGCAGGCAGAGGGACTTCAGGAAGAGCCCGGACCCAGTACCCCGGGCCCGCACAGAGGACTCAGCTCTGCCAGCGCCCCAGCAGCCTCCTGCCACCCCCCACTGCTTCAGGAATGCAGGATGTGAGGGGGGCCCTGAGATGAGCTGGCGGCCAACCAGCTTGGCCTCCTTCCCCACCCACCCACCCCCCACTTCCTGGCAGCCCCAGGAGTGAGCAATTCCAGGCTCCACAAATTCCAGGCCCAGCCTTGGAGAGGAGGGAGCAGAACTTTCTCACAGTCCTAGGGGGCAGGAAGGCCCACAGCCCAAACCAGATTTGTCAGCTCAGGGCTGAAGGGCCCCGCCATTCCTTTCCTGACCTAACTGCTCTCCCTGGGCTCCCTTCCTGCCCCCAGCACTCCAGTTCTGCCAGGGCCTCCCGGCTAAGCCCTGCCTGCCTCTCACATTTCCTGACGTCCTAGGATGGACCTGGGACCTACATAGTGACCTCCGCAAGGGCCTGTTCTTCCCTCTTCCCTCACCTGGCCTAGGGTCTCCAGCCACGGCCCGCAGGTTGGCCAGCAGCCCTGGAAATCTGGGGAGGGGGTGAGGACCAGAGATAGGGAGGGAGGAAGCTGCCCTAGGCCAGGTAGCCAAGAGCCTGTGCCAGCGCCACAGCCCCAGAGAACAGGAGGCCCTTTGTGGGCAGCAGGGCAGGGCCCAGCCCAGGTGGCAGGGATTGGCCTGGCTGAAGACCTGCTTCCTCCCACTGGGGCAGAGATGGTTCTGAGGAGGCGGAGTGCCCGCCCCTCCCTCCTGGGGTAGAGCGAGTGCTGTGCCTTGCCGAGGGGAAGGCAGTCCCAGGGCTCCCTCTCCCTCCAAGGGCAGAAAGACCCCCCCCCACACACACACACACTGCTGCATTCTGCCTCAGAGCGATCATAACCTTGAATTTTATGGAACCCTTAAGGCCCTTCTAGCGTTGACTGCATGCTACTTTCATCCCCTACCCTGGAGCAATCAATCCTGCAGGCCTAGATTGAACCTCCGGAGGAGGCCTCCAGAGCCCCAGGTCACACAGGCAAGGCCCCAAGCAGCACCAAGGAAAGCCTGACACCACCCTGGATAAGGCGCAGCTACTGGCCACTTCTTCCCTGGTTGCATCTTCAGACTGTACTTTCAGGGATCATTTCAATAGTGTGTTACACTGACGGTGTAGAGTACCAAAAATGAACCAGACACAGATTGGAACTGTACATTCAAATCTGGAAAAGTATAAAAAAAAAAGTGTTTGTTGAATGAGTGAGTGATCCGGAAGAACCACAGCATGAGTTGACAGAGGAGGGAGTGATGTTCTCAGATGACTTGGAATGTTGGCAGTAAAAAGGAAGTGATGTTGAACATGCGTGCATGTGTGCGTGTGTGCGTGTGTGCATGTGTGCATGTGTGCATGTGTGCATGTGTGTGCCGGGACTGAGACCTGAACTCACGACCTCATGCTCTCCCTTGGGTTTTCTTTTGGGCTTAAGGCTAGTGGTCTACCACTTGAGCGACGACTCCATTTCTGGCTTTTGGATGATTAGAGGTAAAGTCTCACACGCCTTTCTGTTCCGGCTGGCTTTAAACTGAGATCCTTAGCTCCTGATCAGCCCCCTGAGTAGCTAGGATTGCAGCTAGATTTACAGCAGTGCCTACCACACTTGCCTTAATAGAAACGCTCTTCAGCAAGCATGGACTAGACTTCATTCCTAAGTAAATTTTATAGAGAAGTTAGGTAGGGAGTTAGCAAACTCAGGGGCTAAGAGCCATAGCTTGGATGTTGATAAAGAATTGCATTCTGGCCTTTCAGTAACACAGTGATTTGTAACACGGTGTTGCTGACAGGAAATGCCAGAAGTCCATGGAAAATGAGTCTTGTTCTTACTATCCAAGACCAGGAGCTCCCCACCCGACAGGAGGGAGGCACCGATAACATACATTTTAACCTGCAACTGATGGCCATGTGTTTTCAGACTCATATGAAAGCTTGAGGTTTGGGGCCTCTGGCACAGCTCCTCTCTGAGTTTACCCACTCTCCCCTCTGGAGAGTACACTTTTGTTTTGCTTTGTTTTGCATTCATATACCTGTCCTGGCTGTATCTCCCTTGAGTCTGTCTTAAATTCTTTCTCCAGTAAGACCAAGAACTTTCTGACTCCAAGACCCAGTGACCCGAATCAAGCAAAGGTCTTTTACAAATTTCCTGTGACACAAAAGGGACTATTATCGCCACTTTACAGAGAACTTTAAGGGGAAAGTCAGTCTCACAAAGGTACGTTGCTAGGAAATGCTAGAATCAAGACCATGATTTTGTTATCCAGGATCCAAGAGTTCAATAACCACACCCTTACACCAACAATTTCCTATTTCCTGAGCATCAACATAAAGGGCTTTCATCAAGAAAGAAAATTAAGGATGTCAATTAAAAGAGTGATCTACAACCTCAGAAGGGAAATTACAATGACTTGTAGAGCTGGGTTGCCACACCACACTCAGCCATTGGGTGTCGCTGTTCAGCCCATGAACAAGTTTTGCCCTTTTCCTCAACTTACCATTGTTGCAGTGCCGGACACAATCCTGTAGGACAGCCTGCCACTTATCCTGCTCGGCTTCTGTCATCATGCAGAAGTAGTAGTGACGTGCGTACGGATGCCAGAGGATGAGCGGAAACTGCGTGGGGCACTTGAGGATGGGGGCATTGCCTGATTTCGATGTGGTCCCTGTAAAGATACACTGTCTCTGAGCATGGGCCCTCTGTGGTTTCCCTGGGTCAGAGGATACAGCCAACAGTAGACTCGGGTCTACTGGCCTATCCTGGACTGGCTGGGCAGCTGCTTTCTTTCTGTCCTCTGGAACCCAAGGGAACCTCAGAATCCCAGAGGCATCTATGTGCCCGCCTTTCCCAGAGCTGGAAGTAGGCCACAACCAGTCCCTGTAGGGTAAGACTCTTGACTCTGTGTGTAAGATTACAAATGATACAGGTCAGAGCCCTCAGGTTCAAAGGCCGAGAATCACCTTCTCAGGTTCCCCCTTCACATTTCAGCTGTAGAAGCCAAAGTGTGTCTTAAATGTCCAGGTGGGAAGGGAAGTATGTGGGCAAACAAAATAAACAGAAAGGAATTTTTCTCTTTTCTATTTGGTCCTCATGGATATTTGAGATAACCTGCCCTAGGCTGGGACCTGCCATTCCAGGCAATAATATGACAAGAACAGTTCTCTGTGCTCTGGCTCTGAGCTGGCAAGGTGCCACTCTCTGAGAGCTGCCTTCTTGGCGACCTGTGTTCTGTATGTGCTCTGGGTGCTGAGGGTTAGAGAGGTGACTAGATGTAGTAAAACCAAGCAAAAGTCAGGCCTGGAATCCAAGAATGAGGGCTTCACTGGGGCTTCAGTCCTAAGCCCCAGCTGTCCTCAGGCTGGCATGTTCCCCTGCCACTGGGTTCCAGAGACTGCCTACACTGCAGGTGTTGTTTGCATACAGCCTCTGGCAAGCTTGGGTAGGGAAGCAGGAATAAGACACCTAAAACAACAACTTCTCAAAAATGAAGCATCCAAGGGGCAAAGTTATCTCATTTCCTCATGACTCTCTGGGACTCCAGGAAGTAAGAAGGGCAGAGGAGAGACACCCTGGGACCAATCACCCCCACCCCCCTCCATAGCATCAGCTGGACCTGGATGAAAGCACAGAGGTCTAGGCTCCATCCAGAGTGTGGCCTTGGGCAAATGCCACCTCTCAGCCCCACTAGGCCTCCTGCTTTGAGGGCTCAAGTTGTGCTTGGCACTTGTGGGCAGCTGTAGATCCAGTTGGCTGTTCTGTAAACTTGGGGCCTAGAGCAATGGATTCAGGGCTACCTTTTCCCCTGGCCAAAGCCTGTGGCCTGTGCAGGGTAACAGGGCTAGTCCTTTACCTGGTAAAGAGTTGCCAACGAGTTCTAGGTACTGGTCCACGGAGGTGAGGATTTTGTAGCCTGCACTGTTGATGATGGCTCGGGGTGGTACCTGCCGTTCATAGGCCTGAGGAGAGGACAAGAGAGATGGAGATGCAGAGTTAAGAGCATGAGCAAGTGCAGACACCATCTCCGACCTGGGGGAATACCTCAGTGAGGACAGCGCTTGCCTCGGCCAGGACCTGGAATCCCCAGCATGGAAGATGGGGGAATGGGTTATCATAATGACTACTGACTACTGTGGCTATTGTGATACAGCTCTAGATCCGTGCTGGGAGAGGAGAGAATCCACATGAAATCTTAGCAGAGAGTTGAGGGATCTGTGCTGAGTGGCTGCTATTGCCCCTGTGACCATGCAGCAGCAGCAGCTCTACCAGTTGAGAGTTTGCTATGCAGCAGACACTGTATCAGGAGCACTGCACACTTAATTTCACAGGATGCTAACATTTGAAAATCACTACACTAGGAAGGAGCAGAGGTAGGCTATGAACTAAGGCTATTTGCCTCTAGAATCTGGGACCTTTGACCTTGAACAGCCTACATCACCAACCCTGCCACCTTCCTAGGTTCTAAGTGTGCCATAGTCTCTTTTGGAGGAGATATACGTCAGTACACAATTCCTACACCAATGTGGGAAGTGGGGAAGCAATTTTGAAGTAACAGCTCATACAGCAGGGATGCTGTGCTGCTGTCTGCCACCAGGGGTCACTATTCAACACTTCCTGAGAGCAGCCCAGAACCTTTATCACAATAATATGCAGTGTGATTCCTAACCTTAACACCATCCTAGACACTTTTTTTTTTTTTTTTTGCTCAGGTCCTGAGCAATGTCCTTGGACTTTCTCAAGGCTAGAGCTCTACCACTCGAGCCTCAGCACCACTTCCAGCTTTTTTCTATGTATGTGGTACCGAGGAACCGAACCCAGGTCTTCATGCATGCTAGGCAAGCACTTTAACCACTAGGCCAAACTCCCGGGCCCCCAGACACTTTTTTTCTTTTTCTCTTTCTCTCTCTCTCTTTTTTTTTTCTTTGCCAGTCCTGGGGCTTAAATGCAGGGCCTGGGCTCTATCCATGAGCCTCTCTGTGTTGAAGGGTAGCACTCTACCACTTGAGCCATAGCACCACCTTTTCTGTTTATGTGGCTCTGAGGAATCACACCCAGGGCTTCATGAATTCTAAGCAAGCATTCTACCATTAAGCCACATTCCTAGCCCCATCCTAGAAATTTCTGTGCCTACACTCATGCTTGAACTCAGGGCCTGGGCATTCTCCCTTAGCTTTGTCACTCAGGGTCTGCAAGCCACAGCTCTAATTCCAGTTTTTTGGTAGTTAAATAGAGACAAGAAGAGTCTTAGACTTTCTAATTCAGGCACTAGCTTCAAACTCCCATCCTCAGATCTCAGCCTCCTGAGTAGCTAGGATCACAAGTGAAAGCCACTAGACTCGGCTGAATTTGTTAATTCTTCCTGCTACAGACCTGAATCAAATCTAGGAGTAGGCCCAGAAACATTTTTATGACAAGTCGAGCCCTCAGGGTGATTGTAAAGCATGCTACCAATAGCACTGGGCATACCAATAGAATATGGCTCATGCCTATAATCCTAGCTACTCAAGAGCCTGAGATCTGAGGATCACAATTCAAGAAATGTCTCTTGTGAGACTCTTATCTCCAATCAACCACTCAAAAATCAGAAGTGGCACTCTGGATCAAGTGGTAGACCACCAGCCTTCAGCACAAATAGCCGTAGGGGCAATACCCAGACCCTGAGTTCAAGCCCTACAACCAACAAAAATAAAAATAAATAAATAAAACAAAAATGCATCTGCTCTGAAATAGGCCAAATAAAAAGCCTGTCCTTTGGCCATCTTTGGAAAAAGATTTGGTATGGAAAATTGGGTGGGTAGCTCAACCAGATGGCTCAAAGCAAAGAGACGGTGTAATAACCAGCTCCTATCTCTTCTCAGATGTGGATGTAAAGAAGAGGAGGGAGGATATGGGACCCTCCCAGAGGGCAGGTGCCAGGAGGAAGCCCTAGGCAGGAACTGGCCTGCCACCAGCTTCTTGCAGCTGCATAAGACCAAGGGTGGAAGGAGTCCATGGAGAGACGGGAAGGCAGCCGACACAGGCAGCGGGCAGGCTCAGAGCCCTCATGGTGGAGGTTGGGAGGATCTGAGAGTGATCCAGAAGATGCAATAAGCTCCTGCCAGTTTCATAGTTTTGGGAGCTGGATAAAGAATGAAATGCCATTCAGGAAGCAGGGACAGCAAGCAGGTTGGCAAGGTGGGAGATGCGGAATGGCAGGCGGTCTCAGATTTCAGAGCGGGGGTTTCTCTGTGCAAGAGGACAGACAGCTGGCCAGGGAAGCAGGCGGAAGAGGGGGTGTGGGGCCGGGAGTGCTCCATGCTCACCACTTTGTTCTCATACAGCACCAGCCCGTAGTTGTGCGGCACAAGGCTGAAGCGGTTCCTCCACTTCTTGTTGTCCTCCTGGTACTGGAAGAGGTTGCCCGAGAAGATGATGCGCTCATCCAGGGGCAGCTGTGGGAGGCAGGGACAAGGAGTGAGCGGCCGCCCGGGAAGGGGTGAAGGGTCCCCTAAGGGGTGGCTCTCTCCTTATGGGCACTTGTACCTCTGTTCCTGAATCTCACCCCTTGACCGATGGAAAAGCAAGGCTCAGGGCAGCAAGAGGTTCATTTGGGTACTAGATTAGTGACGCTTGGTCTCAGACCCAGGCCAGGCACTGATCCAGGGCCCAAGTCTCCCACTCTGCTCTGGCCTGAGTAGACCCAGCTATCTCAAAACAGCTCTGGAGAGCAAGCCATCTCTCCATCCACCCATGGCTGCCATCTTGGTATAGTAGTCACGCCGCTGGAGGTGACACACCCACAGGCCCCAGTATCAAGGCAAATCTCTGTTCATCTCTGAGCCTCAATTTCCCTTCATAGCTATGTAAAGAACAAGGTGTTTCCAGAGAGTCTCTGAGCTTTGACAGTTGACCAGACAGACTCTGTGAATGTGAATGAGGGCGGAAAAGGTCTTAGTCTGGGGGTGTTTGATGTTTCCTGCACCCTGGCAGGAAGATGACCTGCGTGGGTACAGATGTTCCTACAAAATCCTAACTCCGGGTGACTCACACAATATTTCTTTGAGCCTCAGTTTTCTCATCTGGGAAATGGAGACATTGGCAGTTGGCAGCATGAGAGGAGAGACAGGCACAGTGGCTGGGACCCGCCGTGGCAGTGTCAGGAAGAGAATCTTAGTGACAAGGACTGATTTAAAGGGGGGCCATGGGGAGGGGAAGTCTTTATATCAGGGGCCAGAGCTCAAGCTACAGCTATGCTTCCTGAGCAGATAAGCACCCAGAAGCTTCTGGAAGAAAGACACAGAAGCCAGGATGAGACACGGGGAAGGCAGGCAAGTGTGGTGATTTCTGTCTCTTGGCAGGATCTGTTTGTTCCACAATAATTCGGTGCTGTTTGTAGAGCAACGCTTGCGCGTGTGTTAACTAGGGAAATTATTGGAACCACTGGATTGCGTCCACATCTCTCGGGCTTCCTTGCTCCCTCCGTGTCTGTTGCCCCTCTTGAGTCCCGTCTGTCTGTCTCGCTCCTCAGGGTCCTTCACTGGCTTCTCTGGAACACTCTTGGGAAGGAGAAGCCCATTGTGCTCAAACAATAGCTCAAGACCACAACTTCCTACTGGGATGAAAATATTTACAGGAACAAAATGGCTTCCCCTCCCCCTCAAACACAGTGGGGCTTTGCCCAAGACCCAGCTGCATCTCACGGGTCTATATTTAGACTGCCAAACCCTAGCCTTCCAACCTATCTTTGCTAGAAGGAGGGGCCAACCCCCTCCCCCCGCCCCGGGACCCCCTTCCCTGACTCTGCTGGACAGCTGGTTCGGGAGCTCCAGACATAGGGACAGGGGAAGCCTGAAAGCAGCCCAGGCCCCCACACCCCCAAGTCTACCCCCAGATCCCAGGGACAGCTCATAATGGCTGCCTTGGCTACAGATTGGGGTTTTATTTTTAAGATTCCCAAGTGGCAGAATCGTGTTTCAAGTGGAAGGACTGTAGGAAGTGAGACCGAACTGATACCCCAGACAAAATATTTTAAACTCTGCAAAGCTTCAGAAAATAAGGGCTCCCCCCTGGGCCCTGTCACTCAGATCACAACCTCCTGTGTAGCTAGGATTATAGGTGTGAATCACCAACACCAGGCTTCTGATTGTTTTTTAGTGAAAGCAATCACTTATTAGTCTGATGATTAATATTATTTGTCTCATTACATATTATCATGACTTCATGTGGTAATGGTCAGTTTCAGGCAGAACAGGTCCCCAAATCCCTACCTGGCAGTAATTATGATTTCAGTCTCCTCCTCTGGCTCTACACATCCCTTGTGAATGTGCAGAGAAGATGCTTAGTAAGCGGGGAGCGGGGGAACCCCTACTTGTCTTGGGGCTATCCAGGAGCATTTGTGGCTCCATTCATCAGGAATGAGTTCAAGGCCTCTCTTCCTACCACATAGGTGAACACCTGCCAGACCACATCTGAGCACCATAAATAACCTGGTGATGTCACTGAGCATGGGGGAGGGGGGGATAGTAGATTGCCCTGACAACAAGGGAAGCATAGGTTTTACAGGGCCCTAAAGCAAAGGTATATGTGCAGCGTTCAAAGGCTTAGATGCGCCCTTCTGCCCTCTCCTCCTCACCCTGGGTGGGTTAGGGATCACAGAAAAGGCCCCGGGCTAGGGCTCTAAGCTAGCTCTGGTCCTGCTCCATCCCGGGCTTGGATCCAGGCCTTTACATCCTTTCCTCTCCCTTGGGTACAACTCCTTCCCCACATCAATCAGGTGGATTCTCTGCTGGAACAGCCCCTCCTCTACAAAGCCCTATGGCCACCAGACAGGGTCAGCCCCCACTGTCTGTGCTCATTCTGTCATCTACATAGTTCCCCACTGGATTGCCTAAACTGTCACCCCGGGCATCAGCAAGGACCATGTGGCCCAGCACCTGACCCTGAGCAGTCAACAGAGTCATCAGCAAAAACTCCCCCCACCCCTGAAAGACCTCGAGGTGTCATTCTAGCTGTGAGAAGCCAAACTACAACCTCCAGCCAAACTACCGCTTAGATGACATGTGCCCATCTATCTTGGGGTAAACAGGCCCATTTGCAGTCATTTGGTTTGTAAGTGCCTTCTTGAATTCTTCTTTCCACTCGGTCATCCAGGAATCCCCCTGGCATAGGCTCTGCCTCTCTAGCCACAAGATGCTCCTCAATGAAAGAAACTTCACAGAGAAACCAAGGCTTGGTGAGGAAACCACACTTGTCTGAGACCACCCAGCCAGTTGGGGATGCAGAGTCCTACTAGCTGAGCCCTCTCCCCTTAGCCTGGAGGAGGGTGTACACAATGGGCCCAGCCCACCAGGTGACAAGGCGTTTGGACCCAGCTTCCCAATCCCTTTTCCTTTTCCACCAGATCACAGGAGTGGAGACATAGCCCAGTATCTGGCAGAGGGAGACACACTTGTGGGGACCTCCAACAAGAAGGAATTCCCTGAGCTAACAGGGGACCCCTGAATCATCCCTATGGGAGCAAGAGCTGGCCCATCCCCTGAATCTTTGGACCCCAAACCAGAAGCTTCTAGATGGATTTAGGTCTATTGTGTTTGTGACATCTCCTTGGACCCCTGCAACATTCCTGCCCAGAGCCACCACAGGTCCCCCTTCCCAGGAGGCTTTGTTCGCCTCTTCCAACCCTTAGACACCAGCATCGCAACCGTGGGAAATGGAGGCTGAGGGAAATGAAGTCCAAGGCCAAGTGGGAACAGGTGGCAGATTCAATGTGCACCCTCTCGGGGCCATTCACCTTGCGCCAGAGCAGCTGCGCCTGTGGCAGCCCCGTGCCCTCGATCTCGTGGCGCATGCTGTTGAAGAGTGCCACGCCATACTGGTCCTCATAGAAATGGAGGAACTCCTTCAGAATTTTCTCGGTTTTCTCTGAAAGGGAAGACAAAAGAAAGTATGACATCTCACAGATACAGGGCCTGGGGCTCTCACTTGGCTTTTTTGCTCAAGGCTGGTGCTCTACCATTTGAGCCACACCACCACTTTCAGCTTTTTGTTGGTTAGAGATAAGTGTCTCAAGGACTTTTCCACCGAGGCTGGCTTGGAATCGTTATCTTCAGATCTCAGTGTCCTGAGCTGCTAGGATTATATAGGTCTGTCACTAACATCCCACCGATTTTCTGCTTTTTTTTTTTTACCTTTACAGTATTTGAGTTATTTTATAATCACGATCTCTTTCAGAATAATAAACACTGCAAAGCTAATTCACCTAAGAATTTAAAAATTTTTTTTGCCTGGCACTGGTGGCTCATGCCTGTAATCCTAGTTCCTCAGGAGACTGAGGTCTGAGGATTGTGATTCAAAGCCAGTCCAGGCAGAAAACCCAAAGTGGTGCTATGGCTCAACATGGTAGAGCACTAGCCTTGAGCTGAAGAGTTCAGGGACAACACCCAGGCCCAGAGTTCAAGCCCCATGACCCACCAAAAAAAAAAAAAAGCAAAAAACTGTTTTGCTTCCACTGCCCATTTGCCTCGCTCTTCTGAGTTTTAGAACAGAGGGTGGATCTTATGACTCCCCAAATAGACCCAGAATGTAATAGGCTCCATATTAGGTTGCCAGGATGACCTTATTTACAGATGAAGAAACAGAAATAGAGAGAGAAGTAGGATCAAGAGCTTTGCTGGCTCCAAGATGGTGAATCTAGAATCTTGGCCTAGGGTTGATACAGCTTCCCTCCTTGGGCCACACACAGTTTCCCCTACACACTAAGATGGGTGAATTCAAAGATGGACATACCCTCTCAGCTCTTTGGTTTCCAAGTTCTGAAAACCTGGGAATTTCCTTCAAAGTGGCCAATCTCTGGATATCAAGGACATCCGCTAGGCCCACATCTCATTGAATCCTTCAAGTCTTCTGAGATCGGCGCTCAGGACTATCCCCGGATGCTGAGATGTTAAGTCACATGCACGCGGTCACACCGCAATGATGGTGTGAGCTGCAGACCTGGGGCTCAGCCAGAAGCTGATGACCAGGGAGGAGAACAGAGGGCGCATGTGACATGGCCTCACACCACATCCACCCTCTCAGGCCTTTGGAGGGATGCCTGCACCTGCCTCGGGGCAGGATGTGCCTCTGGAGGAAGCTCCATCCAGCCCTGTCCCTCAGACTTATCTCTGCAATGTCTGTCCAGACCCCTCAATTTAGGGGGAGAAGGGGAGAACAAATGAGGGACACACTTCAGTGTGTGTGTGTGTGCGCGCGCGCACGTGCCAGTCCTGGGGCTTGAACTCAGGGCCTGAGCACTGTCCTTGGACTTTCTCAAGGCTAGAGCTCCCCCATCACTTGAGCCACAGCACCACTTCTGGCTTTTTCTATGTATGTGGTACCAAGGACTCGAACCCAGGTCTCCATGTATGCTAGGCAAGCACTCTACCACTAGGCAATGCTCTCAGCCCCATGGGCTATACTTTAAATACCTATTTCCTCTGGGGTGAGTGGGGAGGGTGTACTGGGGCTTGGATTCAGAACCTTTCATATATTTATTTGCTTTTTCTGTTTGAGGCCAACCTAGGCAAAAAATCCTAGAGACTTCATCTCCAAAATAACCAACAAAAAGCAGGGTTGGAAGTATGACTAAAGTGGTAGAGTGCCAGCTGTCCAGGGTGACAATGAGGGATGCCTGGCCCTAGCCCTAGAATTGCCAGAGCTCACCAGAATGTTGCCCATCTTCCGAGAGCTTCACGTGAGCTCCAGAGCCCTTATGGGTGCTATTACCACCCTCCAAAAGAAAGCTGAGGCTTGGGGAGACTTGGCGACTTACTCAGAGATGTGGCTGTATACCTGGAAGGGGACAGACGTGTGTGGGGGTGGGGGAGGATTTGCTTTTGCTTGTTTAGTTTGCAGTGATGGGGGTAGAAGCCAACTCATCTAGCTCTCCTACCAGAGCCCTGCAGATCTCTATCCAGTCACGAGAGGAAAGCAAGGCAGGCTTTACTATCCCCACTTTACAGATGAGAATGCAGGCTCAGGGGATTAAAGTGACTTTTCCCAAATCACAGAGTTGGGACAGGGACAGGGATCCAGGACTCAAGCCACCCGTAACATCATTTTGTCAGAGCAGACAAAGAGCCTTCCCATCCACTGGCTCTCTACTGGTCTTCATCTCTGGGCCTCTAAAAATGGGTAGGTGGAAGTCCAACTAATCTAAAATCTTTGTGGGGGGAGGGGGGAGGGGAAGAGTTCTGCCCAGTCTGGCTTCAATCACAATCCTCAGATCTCAGCCTCCTCCTGGATAACTAAAATTATAGACAGGAGCCACCAGAACCTGGCTTACCACTGACCTTATCAGTGTGACCAGGAGACTGACCTGCACACATCCTCTGAGCTGCTGGTGAGTCAGGCTGACAGACTAACCATAGCCACTTTCAGTGGGACAGGGGGCCTGGGGAGAAGACAGGGCACAAACTGCAAATGAGAGTCTAGCTCCATATGGGCATGTAGGTTCTGCATTCAACCCTCAGCTCTTCCACTTACTAGCTGTGTGGCCTTGGGCTCTCACTGAGCCTCTGTTTCCCACTACAAAAATGGCACAGTAGGGACCGGGAGTTTGGCCTAGTGGTTAAAGTGCTTGCCTAGCATGCATGAAGACCTGGGTTCGATTCCTCGGTACCACATACATAGAAAAAAGCCGGAAGTGGTGCTGAGGCTCAAGTGGTAGAGCTCTAGCCTTGAGAAAATACAAGGACAGTGCTCAGGCCCTGAGCTCAAGCCCAGGACTGGCAAAAAAAAAAAAAAATGGCACAGTAGTATCTATGGATGATGAAGAAATCATTGAACCAATGAGCATAAAGCACTTCACCCTGACAAGAAGGCATGCCACTCATAGGAGCTCCCATAAAGTAACTCTGGTCCAGGGAGAGGTCCCAGCCTGGTGGTGCCCATAACCAGCAGCCAGAAGTGGCTGGAAGAATGGTAATCTTACGACAATGTTAAGGATCACGCTACCTCCTATGCAGATAGCAGTCACTAGACACGAACTGGGGGCGCTCAGAAAGGCCGACAGCCTTGGGAGCAAGGGGAGAGCTGCTGGGCCATTGTTGCGGATGGAGGCATGGAGAGGAGCTTCCTGAGCTGATTGTGGATGGAAGGGCAGAATTCCAAGGTAGCCAGAGCCTCCTAAGTTTTGTGTTGTATGTATTCATGGTTCCGCCAGCGCTACACATGCACACGCCTGCACCACTGAACTTCAGCTCAACCTCTGAACAGATGGCACTGGCATTGAGGATAGGTTTTATCCACTCGAGAACTAAGAACCTCTGGCACTGAAAGGCTCAAACCTGAGCTGAGCCCTGAGCCTGAGTCTGGGTCCCTGCTCCACCCATGGAGGGCATTAGGACAAAGAGGTCAGCCTCCAGCCATTAACTTCACCCAGTTTCCTGTGGACTGGAGAAGCTTCATGCCAGCCCCAGCCTTAGTTTGGCATGAGCTATGGGGCAGCAAGCCGGGGCAGTCCCTGGCTCATCCAGTCCCTCTGGAGCCACACCTCACCCCCAAGGCCTGGCCCAGTTTCAGGGTTTCAGGGCTGAGAGGTTTGCTAACAGAAACCAGGCAGGTGACAGCACCCAGAGGGTGGGGTGGCCTCAGAACCTGCCATCCTGGTTCCTGGAATATCTCCAGGTAGGGAAGTAAGGGAGGTGGCCTCTGTGCTGACCATCCACCCACAGTCCAGGGAACCACAGAGGTGCTATGGGGACTCAGTTTCCCTGAGTTGCAGAGCCATCCACACCCCTGCCATCTCACTCATCCACTTGGAACAGCAGGAAGAACCAAAGATCCAGAGAGATAGTGACACTTTGTTCGAGTCACATAGCATGTTCCAGGGACCTGGGTTGTTATGTCCACCTCCAGGACCTCACTCTGGGTCTCTCTACTGGCTAGCCCCATTCAGCAGTAAGGGAAGAGCATTAGTTCAGCATCTCCAATGTCAGCGCGGTGGGTACCATTTGCATGCATTGTCTCCTTCAGAGAAAGACACTAAAGCCCTGAGAGGTTAAGTGATGTTTCCAAGAACACACAGCTTCTAAAAGGCACAAGCTCAAAATGATCTAACAGGGGACCGAAGTTGAGATAAACTCATCTTAAACCCACTGCCCAGATGGCTAGACTCTGGATTTGGGGCCTCTCTGCAGCCCTGGCCCTGTGGGTGGCCCCAAAGGAAAAGCTGACACAAAGCTCCTGCTTAGCAGCACTGTAATCAGGTGGGAAGCCAGGAGGAGGGGGTAATGACAGACTCTGTCAGCCAGTGAGTGAGAGGGGGACTGGCAGTAGGCCCGTGAGAAGAACCCCAACCAGCAGCCAGAAGCCGTGCCTGGGAGGGGTGGGACAGCCGAGGGCCCCGCCGGTCCAGGCTTGTCCAGAGGATGAGGGGCTAATACAGACCACACCACGGGCTGCCTGGGGAGAAAGGATGAGCCTATGCCCAGCAACGTCAGGTCCCTAGGTCCCTTCTTCAGAGCCTCACCAGAACCGGTCTTCCCACACGCCACACTGTGCTCCTCAGTGCAAGGCTGCCGGGTCAGGCAGGCTTCGGGGCTGATTGGACCATCTACCCCGCCCAATCCAGGCCCTCCACCTCTAAGATCCGCCTCCATCCCCTCCATTCCCAGCTCCCTTTCAAACAGAGGCCAAGCCCATTAAAATGTCCCCAAGATCCTAAATTACCTAAGGTCTGAACCATCCTCTGTTGAGCTCACCACCATCCCTTGTCTTAGGAAATCTCCATATCGGTAGCTTCTCCCCCCCTCAGCCCCCACCCCAGTTAGTCCCACCCTCCCCTGAGATTCCTCATGCAGAAAGGAATGGTTACATCTTCCAGGTGCCCCAGCTGGTCCTGGGGGTGGAAGAGGGTCACAAAGCTGCCCTTCCATCTTGAGAAGGTGGCTGTCACGTGAGGGTGAGGTTGACCAGTTCTGAAGGGCCCAATTCCCAAAGGGCCCAGTGCAGGCTCTTCCCTCAGGCTACTGGCCATTAACAAGGCAAACCCTCTTCCTGTAAATACAGGAGCATGAGGCCCGCTGGGGACTCCATGTGACTCAAAGAGGGAGGAGCTGAGGCTACCACCCCAGAGGATGGGGAAAGGCACAGAGCTCTTTGACCACAGCCTAAGTGTCAGGAGGAGGAGTGGGGGAGGGGAGGGCTAGATGGACCTAGACTCCAAGCACTGTGGCTTGTTTTGTATGAGGAATTTGGACCAGGCACAGGTAGCTGGCTTGTAAGTGTAATCCTAGCTCCTCAGGGGCCTGAGATTTGAGGATCACAGTTCAAAGACATCACCAATTAACCACCAGGAAACCAGAAGTAGAGCTGTGGCTAAAGGCGGCAGAGTGCTAGCCTTGAGTAAAAGAACTCAGGGACCTTATCCAGGCCCTGAGTTCAAATCCCACAACGAATCAAGAAAAAAAAAAACAAACAAAAAAGGAAGGAAGGAAGAAGACCATGAGCTCAGCCATCAGCACCTTGCAGTGCCCACCCAGGGCCTGGCACACTGTGGTCTGTAGCCAGGTTTCATGAATCTGAGATGAGAGCCTCAGTCCTGCTTCCCTTCCGGCCCCTGCCTTGGCTCTCTCCCACCACACCTGGTATTTCCTCCCTCCTATGCCCTTACATATGGTGTGCCCTCTGTTGGGACACCCTCCTGCAGCTCCAAGTTCCAAGCTTCAGCCACCCTTCCCAGGGCTTTTCAACTTCCATTTGCATATTATTATAATAATCACTGCATGAACTAATGCATGTCACATCCCATGCCAGCACGGAGGCTGCTTCTATGTATGTTAACTGTAGTTGTCAACATGGTCGCACTTAACCCCTGCTGGAACGCACTGTTAAACCCACTGTATGGTGGAGGAATCTGAGGCTCCAAGAGGTTCAGTGACAATCCTGGCACCACACAGGAAAGAACAAGAGGTTCTTTCCCAACTGTGTCAGAAGGGATAAAGCGCAGAAGCATGAGCTGGCTGTTCTCCACAGTAACTTCTGGAGTCAAGTGTAAAGCAAGAAACTGAGCCTCAGGTTCTGTAATATAAGTATGATGTCATAGTCCCTTCCCCCCTTTCTGAGGCTGGGGACCTCAGGTGAAGTTAGCTTTTGCTGTTAACAATAGCAGCACCAGAGCCAGGCACTGGTGGCTCACACCTGTAATCCTAGCTACTGAGGAGGCTGAGATCTGAGGATCAAGGTTCAAAGCCAGCCCAGGCACAAAAGTCCGTGAGATTATTATCTCCAATTAACCACCAGAAAATCAGAAGTGGTAGAGCATTAGCCTTGAGCTGAAGAGCTCAGGGACAGTGCCCAGGCCCAGAGATCTGCTCCCCCCCTCAAAAAAAAAAGGGGCTGGGGGCCGGGAGTTTGGCCTAGTGGTTAAAGTGCTTGCCTAGCATGCATGAAGACCCGGGTTCGATTCCTCGGTACCACATACGTAGAAAAAAAGCCGGAAGTGGTGCTGAGGCTCAAGTGGTAGAGCTCTAGCCTTGAGAAAGTCCAAGGACAGTGCTCAGGCCCTGAGCTCAAGCCCAGGACTGGCAAAAAAAAAAAAAAAAAAAAAAAAAAGGGGGGGCTGGGACTGGGACTGGAAGCATGGCCTAGTAATAGCATGTGGAATGCTTGTCTAGTATGCATGAAGCCCTGGGTTCCATTCCTCAGTACCACATACACAGAAAAAGCTGGAAGTGGTACTGTGGTTCAAGTGGTAGAGTGCTAGCCTTGAAAAAGCCCAAGGACAGAGCCCAGACCTTGAGTTCAAGCCCCAAGACTGGCTAAAAGAAACAACAGGGCCTAGCCAGCTCTGAGGCTTACACCTATAACCCTACCTATTCAGGAAGCTAACACATGAAGAGGATCATGGTTCAAAGCCTTCCCAGGGGAAAAAAAAAAAGTCTGAAATTTCATCTGCAATTAGCTAGCAAAAAACATTTTTTAAGCTGTACTGGAGGTATAGCTCAAGTGGTAGAGCACTAGCTGTGAGCAAAACAGCAGAGCCAGAGCTTGAGGCCCTAAGTTCAAGCACCAGTATAGACCAAAAAGCAATAGGTCCAAATGGGCCATGGAGCATGTAGTAATTATCTTAACCTTTGATCCTGGCCAAATCTTGCCCTAGCAGGTTCTCTCAAAACAGGTCCCAGAGTCTGTGAAGGGCTTTCTGGATGCCTGCTGTCCTCAGGACAAACTGTCTTAGATTGGAGGTTGGGGAAAAAACAGTACCCTGGGTCCCATGGTGCCATGTTTGAGGCAGAGGGCCAGGGCCTGGTACATTTGTGCTCGGAGAAAGAAAACTGGGGGGTGAGGGGAGGGAAATGGGGACAGAAACCTGAGAAGGGGTAGCAATGTGTGAGAAGTAATATATCTACTATCTGGTAAATATAACTGTAACCCTTCTATACATTACAATAAAAAAAAAAAAAGAAAAAGAAAACTGGGGGCCAGGAGTTTGGCCTAGAGGTAGAATGCTTGCCTAGTATGTATGAAGCCCTTAGGTTCAATTCCTTGGTTACCACATACACAGAAAAAGCTGAAAGTGGTGCTGTGGCTCAAATGGTAGAGCTCTAGCCTTGAGAAAGCTCAAGGACAGTGCTCAGGCCCTAAGTTCAAGCCCCAGGACTGGCAGAGAGAGAGGGAGAGAACTGGCCTATCCTCTTACCACCTCAGCCACCTGTGCTCAGCCACCTGTGCCCTCCACCTGGCCAACTTTTTCTCCTCCATAGTCTTGCGCACCACCTCCTCCCCAGCCTTCAGGATTGCAGCCTAGGGCCTTCTCAGACACTGAGCTCCCCAACACCCAGCTACTTCTTGGCCAAGGTGTGCAATTCATAAACAGGTAAGAACTCCCAGTAGAAGCCCATTCAGTTCCACATACCAAAATGGCCACACTGTAGGTCTGGGGAGGGAGGGTTAGGGGTCCAGGCTAGCTGGGCTTCCTTATCCTGAAGGCAGATTTAGGGTGAGGCCGCAGGAGTCAGCCCAGGCTTCTCTCACAAAGCTGCCTTGAAAACCCTTAGCTAGTAAATATTTAACCAGGGCTCACCAGCCACAGGGCTGCTGGAGAAGGGAAGGGTGAGCATGAGACAGAAAGGCCTGAGAAGTGAGAGGGCAGCCGAGGCAGAAGCCCAGGGAAATGTCCCCAAAAGTAGCAGGCAAGACCCGCCCAACAAGGCTGGCCTTCATCCATCTGGGCACAAACAGGAGAAAACAAAGGCCCTCTCATTCCCTCCCAGCCTTTCCAGCTGGCAGCAGCCCTGTGCCCACAACCTCCAGCTGGCAGCTTGATCTGGGAGCCCAGGACAGAGACATCTCTGCAATTTGGGAAGAACAGAGGAGTCCCAAGGCACCCGGCAATGACCCCCACCCAGAGCAGGATAGGCCTATCCACACCTACCCAGAGCCTGCCACAAGACTGGCACGGGGCCCAGGCTTCAGGGAGCACTTGGCGCTGTGTCTTGGAGGTGGGCACACCTAGGGCTGCAGTCCCACAACAACCTCTGCCATGGCCAAGGCCACACCCGGGGCCAGTGGAACCATGAAGAAAGGGTGGATGACAGCCAGAAGCCCCGCTGGGCTCTAAGAGGTGGCAGGAGGTCCAGCCACTGCTCATGCTGTGCATCCCCACTTCTGGATCAACCCTTGCCATCTCCAGCCTGGAGCCAGATAGACACAGGACCCACTTGGCTCTGTGTCAGAGGCCCCCCCCTTTCTGGCCTCAGCCTTCTCCTCTGCACTGGGGATAATTGCACTGTTGTTGCCACGATGGGTGAAAAGGGTAGCTGGTCTATGGCAAAAATTTTGTGCACATCACACCTATACCCACCCCTGTGTTTTTTTGGTATTATTGCTTGTTTGATTGCCTGTTTTCTTTCATTCTGTGGTACTGGCATCGAACCCAGGACCTTGTACATGTTAGGCAAGCATTAGCCACTAAGCTAACAGCTCATGGCTCACTTCCCCAGCCAATATTCCTTTGGCTCCATTCCTTTCTTGCCATCCTCATAATGCTTATTGGAGCTCATGGCTTCCTAATCTGGGCTTCTTGTCTACCTTGCCTTGGCCAGCAGGGACCATCTGAATTCTGCTCCGTCTTAGTCCAGAGCACCAAGGATGCAATCAGGTCCCAGGGCGTCATATCCCGCAGTACACAATGCATGCACACACACCAGCTGGCACCCACCACAAGCCTGGATTCCTGTTGTGCACCACAACTTCACAGGTATGGAGTTGCACTCAGGCCACTACCATGACCAGCCTGAATGCCGGCATCACTGCTTAGTTCCTCCCCATTAGCCAGGTAACTGCCACCACTGAGAGGCAGGGCAGAGGGCAGGACACAGCCCACAGCACACATCTTTCCTTTGCTAGCTCAGGATAGACCAAAATGGCAGCTGGTAGTAAAGCCAAAGTCAGGTAAAAGCTCTTGAAGGCTTCACCAGAAGTGCTAGCCAGGACAGATTTCCTGTATTCTCATCCATTCACTTGGTAACCATTGGTTACTCAAGAGAAAGCAAGGAAACCCCAGCCCCTGCCATCAAGGGGATATTACATCTAGTGGTCCAGACACAGTGGCTCAAGCCTGTAATCCTAGCTACTTGGAAAACAGAGATTGGGAGAACATGGTTAGAGGCAGTGGGATTTCATGAGACTCCATCTCAACCCATGTCTGGGTATGGTAGTGAGCACCTGCTGTTCAGCAAACAAGGAAGCACAAATAGGACCGAAAGCCAGCCTAGGCATAAATAAGACCTTATCTCGAAAATAATCTGCGCAAAAGGGACTAGTGGAGTGGCTCAAATAGTACAGCACCTGCTTGGCAAGCACAAGACCCTGAGTTCAAACTGTCGTGCTGTCCCTACCAAAAATTACAATAGGTAAGTAGGAGAGGTTACAGGCCAGAAGAGGGTGAACAACTCAGCCTAGAGGATACAGAGAAGAGCACTCAGACGGTGACGGAGGAAGTTGTGAAAGGTGAGCGAGTGCAGCAGCACACCCAGAAAATGCAAGCAAGATTCACACACAAGAAAGCCAATCTAAGCCGGGCACCAGTGACTTAAACCTGTAATCCTAGCTATTCAGAAGACTAAGGTCGAAGGACTGTGTTTTAAAACCAGCCCAGGCAAGAAAGTCTGTGAGATTCTACTTCCACCAAACTATCAAAAAAGCCAAAAGGGGAACTGTGGTTCAAGTGGTAGAGTGCTATCCTTGAGCAAAAAGAACTCAAAAGGAGCTCGGAGACAGTGTCCAGGCCCTGAGTTTAAGCCCCTGGTGATCAACAAAAAAAGAGGGGGGGGGGAGAAAGGGGAGGAAAGGAAAGAGAAAAGAAAGAAAACTGATCTATCCCATAAACACCAATTGCACCTCCTGTGATAAGAGTATATCCACCAATAGAGAAGTGTCCAGTTCCCAGACTTAGATCTCAGTCCAAATACTGACCCCACCCCTCTTGGGCGGTAGGACTGAGCACGTATTCATGATTTGACAATCCTGGATCTCAGTTCCTCTGCGGTAACATGGACAGTCAGCAGGCCCCACCTTTGCAGCTGTCACAGAATTGGAGGAAAAAGAACTAACTTCTGAAAAAATTCCATCAATCCCAGCGTTGCTAGCCAGAGCAGGCAGGAGGATGTCACAAGGACTAAGGGCAGTTTTCTGTGGTGTGTTATATGCCACAAAACGGGGACCAGCAAAAGGCCACTAACTAGTGAACCCAATCCATCCACAGAGCAGTCAAGGCATGGGACAGTAACACATGTGGGGCCCAATCTTTGGGCCTCGCATTTCAGAGATAGATTTAATCAGAAAGAGGAAGTGGACGAGAAACCTCAGAGGGACTTTGGAAAGCAAACACCCAGCAGACCTCACCAGGCCACAGCCCCATGGCACTGTGGGGTGGGGGGATTTCCCTGCTCTCTCTGGGCTATGGCATCTGCCAGCAGAGATGCTGCTTCACCATTCCCAGAGGTGGCACCAGCTGGAAGGCAATAGTTATGATTCCTTGTTAAGCTGTCACCAATTCATGCCTGGCCCTAGGCAACCTGCTTCCTACCCATGCTTTTATTTTAGTTTTGTTTTCCAGATAACGTCTTGGGCTAAGGCTGCCCAGGCTGGCCTCAAACTGCCATCCTCCTACGTCTGCCCTCCCCCCAATACCTGCTATTAAAGGCATTCACCACCATACTTAGCCCTCTCCCTCTTCAAGGAAATGCCTCTAGCCTAATTCAGTGGTACACAGCTCTATTCCCAGCTACTCAGGAAGTTGAGGCATAGGATCCCTTTGAGTCCAAGAGTCCGAGGCCAGCCTAGGTAACATACAGTCATGTCAAGGCATAGAGAAGAAAAATACTACAAAAACATGAGAAGGGAATCAATGTGTGAGAAGTAAAGCACCTTTTACCTGGCGAATGTAACTGTAACCCCTCTATCCATTACCCCGCCAATTTAAAAACAAACGATTGTAAATTAAAAAAAAAAGAAAAATACTTCCAAGGCTTTAACATTAAGCTTCAGGCTTGAATAGTCCATGTAACCAGGCTTCAAGGGCAAAGGAGGATGCACTTGGCTCTTAACCCCAAACCTCAGAATTGCATTGGATAAATTCCCCCAGAAAACAGATAAACTCCTCAGGAAATACAGCTGCTGCCAAGCTGCAGCTTGTTCTCAGGGAGCCTCAGAAAACAGACAGGATCCCAGAGAGATTTAACTCTCTCGGAGGCCCAGAATGGGACTGGTGACACCAGGAAGCAGAGCGCGGGCTCCCCGCCACTGCCACGGGGCTCTGCCACCACCCCTGGGCTGTGCACACAGACACTGGACAGATTCTGCCCCAGGAGCAAGGTTAGCCATGAAAAACACCTACTCTGAGACTGGTGGTGTATTTCAGCGGTAGAGTGCCTACCAAGTATGAGGCCCTGAGTTTAATCCCCAATACCTGTACACATATGTGCACACACACACACATACACACACACACACACAGACACACACACACAGTACCAGCCTCAAAGAATTCTGGTGAGAACCAAATAAGATTCTGGGTGAAGGAACGCTTGGCACCTTGCCTGTCTGACATTAAGAGCACAATAAATGCCAGTGTTGTGCTAATAGGAACTAACACTAAGTGCCAGTTACTACAGCCCAGACCAGACAGGAAAGGCCTGCGCATTTCAGTAGCAAGTGCCCCCTGATGCCAACATCCTTTCACCAAGTCCCAGTCAGGATTCCTTCCAAGCTGCCACAGAGTTAGACCCTTCCCTGTCCCAAGCAGGCACGCACACACACATGTGCACGCACACACACCACATAAGCACACATATACACACATACACACACCCAGAGACCACACACACCACACACACCTACACCCACGGAGCTCTCTGAGGCTTTGCAGGATCCTGACCAGGGAAGGATTCTAGCCTGTCAAGCAGGAAACCCAATCCCAGGCTACAGTGTCAGGGACCATGGCATGGAGACTTCTGTACAGACAAGATGGAAGGCAGGTACTGTGCCACACACTTAACGTCCTAGCCAATCAGGAAGCTTAAGTAGGAGGATCACAGGTTTAAGGTTAGCGTGGATAACTTTCAGAAATTGTCTCAAAATAAGGTTTTTAAAAGGCTGGATACATAATTCGATGGTATAGCATTTACCTATCATTTGTGAGGCCTAGAATTTGACTCCAGTACCACAAATGCAGAAAATGGAAAGTTTATTCAAATCGCAAGATGCTTCAGCCTTAATACCTTCCAACTGCCAAAGTGCATTCTCTACACAGCCGCAGCCTCAGGGGCCTCACCACTTGGCCTTGATCAAATTGGTCACCAGCCACACTCATGAAAACAGGAATTATCCCTTCCTGTCAGCTGCTCCTTCTCCTCAGGCTACAAGCCTCGGTTTTCTTTGTCTTTTTCTTTATTTGTGTCGGTCATGGGACTTGAACTCTCGGGCCTGGGCACTATCCCTGAGTTCTTCAGCTCAAGGCTACCACCCTACCCCTTGAGCCACAGCACCACTTCTGGCTTTCTGGTGGTTAAGTGGAGATAAGAGTCTCATGGACTTTAGTGCCTGGGCTGGCTTTGAACTCTGATCCTCAGATCTCAGCCTCCTGAGTAGCTAGGATTAGAGCCACTGAGCCCGGCTAAGTCTCTGTTTTTCACAAGCACAACTTGGTTCCCTGTTCAGTCCTCCCATGAGAGAAGAGACTCTGGTCATGTCCTATAGGTGGTAGACTTCTACACCCCAGCATGGAGCTGTTTGTCCCTAGCTGTCTCTCAGGAATCCAGAAGACCCAGGAGGACAATGGAGTTTTCTCAAAAAGGTAAAGTCTGGCTTGACAATGAAGCCGGCTCTCACTGCACAGGGAAGGGACTGGAGCTAGCCAGGCCAGAGCCAGGTCACATATCAATACTAGAAAAGGTCACCACCCCATCACACCATTTAAGGCCGTCAGCTAGACTCAGATCCCCACCTCCAACTCTTGCTCAGATCCTGTCAAATGATCCAGCGCCTGCAGAGAGCCTGGGAAACGGGAGAGGCCCGATCCTGTCCAAGCAGCAACCTCCCCTACTTGGGGCTGAGCTGCCAATCGAGCAGCTTCTGCATCCCAGAGGAGCGAGTGCTGTCCCTTGCAGGGACGCAGAGGATGGTACCTTCAAATGCAACCAACAAGTGTGGTGCCAGGGGCCAGCAGGACCCATGCACCAGTTTCTAGGACATTTTCCTTCTCTCAATCCCTGGGTCTCTGCAGAGCTGCTTTCTGCCTGTAACTCTCCCCTCCTCCTTCATCCTTCAGGCCCCAAACTCAAGGCTCCTCAGGGCCTCCAGGTCTGGCTAGTGTGAGCCCCGGGCCACTGTGGTCCATGCTATCCCCAGGAAAGTGAAGAAAGACTATGGCTGCCAGTACCTCTAGTTCCAGAACACAGCCTGGCAGTGAGCAGGTACTCCAAGGATGGTGGGATCAATGGGCCCATCTAATGAGAATGAATGCAGTCCAACCTCACTCTGTCTATAAATGGAAAAACCCAGCTATTTACCTGTAGGGATTTGGCTGAGCAAGTTAAAATGTAGATTCCTTCCTGGTACCCGTGGCTCATCCTTACAACCCTGGCTACTCAAGGGACTGAGTTCTGAGGATTGAAGTTTAAAGCCAACCAAGGTAGAGACTATGAGCCTCTTATCTCCAATTAACTATTAAAAAGCTGGAAATGGAGCTGTGGTTCAGATGGCCTTGAGCAAGGTCCTGAGTTCAAGTATCAACACCAAAGAAGGAGAAGGAGAGAGGGCAAGGGAAAGGGAGGAAGACAGAAAGGGGAAGGAAGAGGGAGGGGAGGGGGAAAATCCTGGGGAAGCTCCAAGTTGAGAGTTGGTCAATCCACCAGCCCTGTGAGGACCTAACATTTGTGGATGCGGAGAGACTGGAACGGTGGCAGGTCTAGGATGAAGGTCAGAGCTCGCTGCCAAGCAATCCGATCTAACATCCTGCCGTCACCTGAGTCCAGGCATGTGGGAACCTGACTCCAAGGAGACAAGGTTTCTTGAGTGTTCACTGTGGGCCAGGTGTGCTACCCTTCATAAAGCTCACATAGTCTTTCTAGAAAGTGCTTACAACCACCCCCACTTTACAGATGGGAAGCAGAGGCACAGAGAGCTGCAGTCGCAATGAAATCAGGAAGAAAAGAATGGCTGAGCATCACAGGGAGCTTCCTTAGGACTCGGGCTGCCCATCATTGGTAAAGGATTTGTCTAGCATGCGTGAGGGTTTGGGTTTAATCCCAGCTCTGGCAGGAGGGAAAGGCCCTGGCTTCAGCTATACCTGCAGCCACCCAAAATGTGTACTGCCAGCCCTGGCTCACATATACTTTCAAACATCCAAAACTATACTGGTCCTTTTAAATTGGCTACAAATTCTTCCACTTAACATTAGCTATCGACACATTGTAGACACTTGAGGGCAAGAAGGACCACCCTCTTTCCGACAGCATGTCCTCCTCCCCATTAAGACCCAAGGTTTCAGCCGTAGCAGCTTCAGTAACCCCACCCTCCTGCCTATTAATACACAAAGGAAGGATTTTAGGGTTGTAATCTCAACCTGGAACTGCAGTGAGGCCGTCTCAATGCTAACCTCAGGTGCCAATTCCCTCACGCCCAGCTCTGCTGGAGCAGGAGCAGGATCTTATTACGCCACCCTTCTAGATGGGCAACAAAAAACAAAGGACCTAGACCAGATCTGAGCCCACTGCCACCCACTCAGAGGGCCCCTCCACCACCCAATCTGTGACATGGAAGGAAATGACAGGTATTGCTGGGCAGGTCCCACAGGACACATGTAGCCATTTAAGCAAGGAAAGACTCTTCAAAGCTATTGGTCTTCTGGTCACAGATAAGGGCCAGGGTAATTATCTATTGGATCTATCTCCTGTTGAGCCAGGAGCTCTGCACTAGCCAGGCCTGGGCACGATTTGGCAGCCATGAGTGCACCCCTGTGCCTGACACGCAGTGATTGAGTTGGTGGGATGCCAGGATCAGGCGCTCTAACACTGCATGTCACATCACGGGCTCAGGCAGGGACAGAGAAGAACAGGAGCCCAGAGGTAAGCCTGCTGGTCAAGAGTGAAAACCCCTCCGCCCATGCTCACCCTCAAGAAGAACAAAGGACTCAAGGCAGTGACTCACAGGAGAGGAATCACAGTGAGGAGGAAGGAAGTTTGTGCCACGTGCCTGTGGCCTCAAGCCTAAACCGTTCCTTCCAGGAAGGGCAGAGGGAAGTTAGAGCCCTCCGGCTCTGCCCCTCCACATGCAGCCCATACCTCCCCACATCTGCCCCCCCCCAAGTCCTTCATCTAGAATTCCAGGGGTTCCCAGGAGGCAAGGGCATAGGACTTTGCAATAGTACCTATTCATTCACTGCACTAAAACCCTCACACTAATAAATGTGCTAATAGCTGCCTATTACAGAATATTTATGTACCCTGCACGTATAAGTAATTCATAACCTTTACAACTCAGTGAAGTATCATCATCTTCCCATTTTATAGTGAATGAAATCAACACTTTGGAAGTTACAATTACTGGCCTAGGGGCACATGGCCCATGGCCAGTAAAGCAAGTTGTCACCTTCAAGGCCCCCTGTCCACCTGAGAGGATTCCCTGAGGAACCAGCCCTCAGGTGCTACAGGGATGAAAATTAAAAGACTCATAACCATGTCAGAAGAAATAGCCCAGAGTGCTTCTGGCCTATGGGGCCAGATCAATGAGCCATGTGAGGCTTTCAGTAGTCTAGAGCACACACCTGAAGGCACAGGAGAGCCTAGAAGGGCCAGTAACCAGTAACCAACAGTCACTCACTAGTTAACTCCCTCCAGTGCCCCATGGGGGAAACTGAGGTCTGCAGAAGCAGGAGTCACCATACAGGTCTGAGCAGGTTTGAGGCAAGGTGACCTCCCTTCCATCCAGAGGAATACAGGATGAAGAAAAGAGGGAGGGGTTCCGCTCCTAATTGCACAGGAAGTCTGCTGGGCCCTGGGGGATGGGGTAGAAGGAGCCAGGCCTTACAAGCTGCCAAACCCCAGGCCTCCAGGGCAGAACCCTTGGGCAGCTCATCTCAGATTCCCTTAGAATCTCAACAAGAAAACAGGAAAGCAGAGCCTCACAGCCTGCTACAGGGCTGCCTGGACTGGAGCTTTGGTTTCCCATGACCAAGAATGTCCAGGGTGGATGAGAAAATATTCCTTCTACACAGAAGAGCCGCCTCCCCACCCGTCAGGCTAAAAACGAATGAGAGTTCTGCCATCCCAGAAGGCCTTGGTAAGGGTGAGAAAAAAAGGGGGGGCACCTGCTATATTCAACTCACATTATCTTCTACACTTGACTCTATAACAAGGCCCATCCCCACTTCAGTGGTGAAGAAACTGAGGCCCAGAGAAGAGATGTCCCTTGTTGAAAGTCACACAGTAAGAAATGACTGTCCTGAACTGAGCCTGCAGGGTTGTCCTAGAGGTCAACCCCAGGGGGTCTGGCCCTCCCCCCCCCACCAAAAGAAGGGTTGTCCTTCCCTCTCTCCCTTTTTCCTGGCAGCCTTAAACATGGGAGTGGGTATGGGAGGAGAGTGTGGCTTTGGCAGTTTTGAATGGAACACAGCACCTCACTGTCTACAAGTGGACAGACCTGGGCCATCTCCTCAGACACAGACCTATCTGTAAGGCCCGCACAGGCCTGTCTCTCTCACCAAGGGCTTGTTTGTTTACTCAGTTTTCAAAATTATACCCTCTGCAGTGCTGCCCAACCCAGTCACCCCTTCCCTGACCACAGCTGGGCCCATCCACAGAGGGGAGGGAGGCGGGACAGGAAACAGCTTCAGGTTGTTATCAGGATCTCTAGATTCTGCAGCCCTAGTGACCTAGTACCCACTTTCCTTTTTCTGAACCTCAGTTTACTCAGTAATGAAACGGAAGTGTGGGGAGGGATTGAGTAGGTGGCTTCAAAAGGACTTTCTTGGCAGGGAGAAGAAAGGACCTAGAATCTAGGCCAGAGAAAGAAAATCAGTTTCTGGGCACCAATGGCTCATTCCTATAATCCTGAACACTGAGGAGGCTAAGATCATGGTTTAAAGCCAGCTCAGGCAGGAAAGTCCATGAGACTCTTATGTCCTACTAAACATCAAAAAGCCAGAAGTGGAGCTGTGGCTCAAATGGCAGAATGCTAACTAGACTTGAGCACACAAGCTCAGGAACTGTACCTATATCCTGAGCTCAATCCCCAGCACCAGCAACAAAAACAAAAAAGAAAAGGAAACAAAGAAAGAAAGAAAGAAAGAAAGAAAGAAAGAAAGAAAGAAAGAAAGAAAGAAAGAAAGAAAGAAAAGACAAGTCAGGCACTGCCCTCGAGCAAATAGCCCAAGTCCATGTGAGCAAACCTGCCTTGTGGGGGAATGGATCCCTAAGACCAACACAGCCAGGACTCCCCCAAGATTAAGCTCTTTTCCTCCTCACCTTCCAGAACACTGACATCAAAAACAAAACAATAAGCCAGGAACAGTGGCTTACACCTGTAATCCTAGCTACTCAGAGGGCTGAGATCTGAGGATCAAAATTCAAAGCCAGTCCGGGCACTAAAGTCCCTGAGACTCTTAACTCCAATTATCCACTAGAAAACTGGAAGTGGAGCTGTGGCTCCAGGGGCGGGGTGGTAGTCTGGAACTGAAGAGCTCAGGGACAGCATCCCGGCCCAGAGTTCAAGCACCACAACCAAAAAAAAAAAAAAATAGCACCAGACAGAAGTGGAATTGTCAGCTCACTCCTACTCTGGACATCTAGACCATCCTTAAAATTCCTGGAAGGCTGGGGTGAATGATGCACACAGCTCCCCCATACCACCAAGAACTCAACATGCCAACAACATGCTCAAGCACCCAGCCCAGGCCCGCAAATATGCAGGGTGCCTCTCAGAATCCTCAAGCACCCCAGAGACAGGGAATGCTGTTCTCCCATTGCCAATGCCCAAAGCCATGCAGTTTTTCCTGGTAGAAGCCTAATGCTACCCGATTGAGGCCAAATCGAGCCTCTTGAGGAGCGTCGTCATGCCAACATGCAGTTTGGAAAACAGAAACAATTTCACTCTCTCCGTAACCCAAACCACCACATACCACTTGATGGGAATTTCTCGGCCAGCATGACCCATGAAATCTTGATTTATGTCACAGCGTCATCCCCAGAGCCCAGCTCAGGTGGAGCAAGGTACGGCTTTCAGAACAAGCTCTACTTTCAATAGCAAAATGGCCTTCTACAATAAGTATCTGCTCTGTGTTTTCAACACAATCCAAGGCCCATGGGCAAGAAGTCAGAGCAAAGGGCACTAGAGACTGACCTTGTACCCACTGCACAGACAGGCAAAGGAGAGAAGGTCACAGATTGGGACAGAGAGGGGACTTGTCAAAAATAACCTGACAACCACACTAGGTTGTATGCCTAGTACCCCCAGTTAGGGCTCCTGGCAGGTGGGTAGAAAAGTGTGGTGTTTACTTTGCCAATCACAATTCACTCTTTGTCTTCCCCTCTTGCATGTCCAAGTGCCCAACGGGGTGACATCTGAAGCCTGGCCAAAACATTCAGGCTCATGTCTCTGTGTGTGTGTGTGTGTGTGTGTGTGTGTGTGTGTGTGTGTGTGTGTGTGTGTGTGCTTGTGTGTGAATGCTGGTCCCAGGGCTTGAACTCAGGGTATTGGTGCTGTCCCTGAGCTTTTTTGCTCAAAGGTGGCACTACACTTGAGCCGAAACACTACTTCCAGCAATTCTGGGGAGATAAAGAGTCTCATGGGCTTTCCTGCCTGAGCTGGCTTGAAACCATAATCCTCAAACCTCAACCTCCTAAGTAGCAAGGGTTACAGACATGAGCCACTGGTACTCAATGTATTCTTTTTTCTTTCTTTAGCAGCCAAGGTACTGAGAGCTCATGTTTCCTTAAAACCAAAGAGCTATGGGCTGGGAATTTGGCCTATTGGTTAAAGTGCTTGCCTAGCATGCACGAAGACCCGGGTTCGATTCCTTGGTACCACATATATTGAAAAAAGTCGGAAGTGGTGCTGAGGCTCAAGTGGTAGAGCTCTAGCCTTGAGAAAGTCCAAGGACAGTGCTCAGGCCCTGAGCTCAAGCCCAGGACTGGCAAAAAAAAAAAAAAAACCCAAAGAGCTCGGCCAGACACCAGTGGCTCACACCTATAATACTAGCTCCCAGGAGGCTGAGAATTGACGATCATGGTTTAAAGCCAGTCGAGACTCTTTTCTCCACAAACTACCCAGAAAAAGCCAGAAGTGGTGCTGTGGTGAAAGTGGTAGAGCTCTAGCCTTGAGCACAAAGAGGCTCAGGGACAGTGCGCAGACCCTGAGTTCAAGCCCCAGGACCAGCAAAACAAAACAAAACAAGAGCCCTAGCTCCACCATCCCACTGCTTCCATACACCCCAGCAAGGCTGGCCGCTGCAATACCTCCTTTTCAAATGAGAAGACTGAGGCCTCACAAAGATCAAGAACCATACAAATAACAGGACAGCTGAGACAGGATCTCAACACCAGTCCTTAGATTCCAGCTCTCCTTCTCCTCTGCCTCTTGAAGGGAAGAAGACCCTCGGGACTGAGGGCTATCTATGGGAAGAGAACAAGGGGCTGATTTGAGAGAGGTGTCCAAAGCTCAGCCTCCATCAACCCTACAGAAGCTCTGTCAATCCTGCAGAGACAAGAGTGCTGCATGGCATCACCCTTACCACTCTCGAGCAACTTCCTTCCCCCGTACACACCAACAGCTCACCTGACCCGTGCTCCATCTCCCACTACCTGGGCTCCCTCATTCACTCCCATGCATGGCTGACCACCTCCACTGGGTCACTCCTGCCTGGAAATGATCTTCCAGGACAAGTCACCTCTTCTCCAAAGCCAGTTCCTGTGGATCCCTGCATACCATCCACACTCATCAACCTAGCTTTTTCAGAATACCCTGAACCCTGAGTAGGCATAGCCAGCCACACAGCACCACACAGGCAGAGATGACAGGAGTTTATATATTCAAGTGCCCCCTATACAGGGCCTACCACATAGAAAGGAATCCATAACTTTTTTTCCCCCAGTGCTAGAAATCAACCTAGGGCCTCATGTATGAGAGGCAATCTACCATGAGACCACAAGAACTCCATGCGTACTCACTGAATAAATAAAAGGAAAATGGTGGCCAGAGGCTGGTAGTTCATGTCAGTAATCCTAGCTACTCAAGAGGCTGAGACCTGAGAATTGAAGTTTCAATGAAGCCAGCCCAGGCAGGGAGGTCGGTAGGACTCTTATCTCTAATTAACCACCCCCAAACCTGGAAGTGGAGTAGTAGCTCAAATGGTGGAGTGCTAGTCTTGAACAAAACAAAAAAAAACAAAAAGCTTAGAAACAGCGTTCAAGCCCTGAGGACACACACAGACACACAGACAGACACACACACGGAAGGAAGGAAGGAAGGAAGGAAAGAAGGAAGGAAGGAAGGAAGGAAGGAAGGAAGGAAGGAAGGAAGGAAAAAGAAAGAGAGAGAGAGAGGGCTATGTCCCACAGGTGTGCAACTCTAGACCCCTGGGAAATGGGTCAGAGATACTGTACCAGAGATACTATCCTGAGGTCTCATGTGAGAAAAGCCAGAGAGTCACAGCAACTGGTCCAGAGTCACACAGTAAATGGTCAACAGGACGAGACTTGGGCTTCATGAGTGCAATTCTGGATAAGGCCGTTTACCCTTCATGTTCTGTCCAATGACAGATGCAGAATAAACAATCTCACAGCAGGCACGGGCTGAAAACCCCAGGTACTGGGGCCTGAGGCAGGTGCATCTCAAACTGGGGCATTCCTACTTTGGAAGGGTGCTGGTGTGCACCTGAGGATGCAGCATATTTTCCCGGGTGTCCAATAAAGTAACCATCATAGTATTCATTGTATTCTGAACAGCCACCTGCCCTGCACGACACCATCCAGGGGCCAACATGCTTGATCATCGTATTCTGAGAAGATATAACTATCATCATCTCTTACAGAGGACTTAGGAGCTCAGATAAAACTCACCTGCACAAAACACCAGTCAGTCTAGAGGCAGAGCCATGACTTGGGCCCAAGCCGCCTGGCTGCCTAGCCTTGCTCTCAGCTCCCTGCTGAAGCCCCAGGACTGCCTCCAATGTGGCACCTTTTACCTCTACGGGCCGGAGGCAGCAGATCTCCAAAACGGGAGCTGTCCCAAGGGCAGGATAAGCACCCTCACAGGCGGGCACTTCCCGTTCTTCCAGTTTCCCCATCTCTGAGATCAGAGACGCAGCCTGCCGTGACTCAGTCCCTGAGACTCCTCCAGTTAAGGAGGTGACTTTGTTCCCCCACCACCACCTCCCAAGAGCTCTAACTCAGCCCTCGGCCCTCCCCCTTCCCCTTCCCTAAAACTGCATAGCCCAGCTTCAGAAACCCTTCTTCCTGGGGGGGGGGGGATGAGGAGGAAAAGGCAGCTCAGGAATTTCTGCAACCACAGGATGATGCCTCTAGGAGGAGACCAGGGTGAAGTGAGTCACGAGCTCTGCCTGCGGAGGAGGAGGGGGGCGAATGGGAGGAGAACTAGACTGGTCAAAGAGAGGCCTTGAGCCTCAGACTGAGTAATGACGGGTGAGATATATTTGTGCAACCTACTGGAGCCTCTGACACTTGGCGCTCTGTTCCCACTAGGCCCCTCCTTCTTCTCTCCCATCCCAGGCCCTTGAACAGTCCTCTTTGGACAGGATCTACATAGTTTTAGTAGTTAAAAGTCTTAGAGTCCCTGCCTCTGGCCTGCTAGTAAGATGAGAGACAATCCAGTGATACAATCCAAATAAAAAGATGGCCTGGCAAGTCATAAGGCTCAGTTAAAGAATTGTTCACCTTGGGCGGGGAGTTTGGCCTAGTGGTAGAGTGCTTGCCTAGCATGCACGAAGACTGAGGTACCACACACATAGAAAAAGCTGGAAGTGGTGCTGTGGCTCCAGTGGTAGAGCTCTAACCTTGAGAAAGCCCAAGGTCAGTGCTCAGGCCCTGAGCTCAAGCCCAGGACTGGAAAAAAAAAAAGAATAGCTCACCTGGAGGTTCCCACCTATTCCCACCTATGATCCCAGCAGAAGGGAAAGGATTGTAGTTTAAACATGGCAAAAAGTTAGCAAGACTTCATCTCAAACAAGGTGTGGCAGTGTTCATCTCTAATTCCAGCTACCAGGGAGGAGAGGTAGGAGGCTGGAGGTCAAAGGTCAGTCCTGGGCAAAAAGTGTGAGCCAACCCTCCCCCCCCCCCAAAAAAAAAAAAGAAAGCAGAAGGACCAAGAGTTTGGCCATGCAGTACAGTGCTTGCCTACCAATGGGCACAAAGGTCTGGGTTCCATTTCTCAGTACCACATACAGAGAAAAAGCCGGAAGTGGTGCTGTGGCTCAAGTGGTAGAGCTCTAGCCTTGAGAAAAGCCCAAGGACAGTGCCCAGACCCTGAGTTCAAGCCCCAGGACTGGCACCAAAAAAAAAAAAAAGCAGAAAAGATCGGGAGTTTGGCCTGGTGGTAGAGTGCTTGCCTAACATGCACAAAGACCCAGGTTGGATTCTTCGTGCCAAATACATAGCAAAGCAGAAAAGATTAGGTGTAAGGCTCAGCAAAAGCACCCATGGGGAGCAGTAAGTGTAAGGATATAAATTCAAATGCCAGTGCTGAAGGAAAAAAAGAAAAAGAAAAGCCAATTTTAGCTATCAGAGGCAGGCAACTACCCCTCTCAACTCCATCACACACTGCCCTCAGACAGGAAACGGACTGGCTCCTGCATGCTGCAGGCTAGAGAAGCACAGACCAGACAGAGGCCAGGGACCAGCTGAAGGCAGTTGCTTTAAGCCCACAATACCACTATGGCATACCCACAGTAGTGAGGTGGTAGGGGAGGAAGCAGGTGGAAAAGCAGAGCTCCAAGATGAGTCTGTCTTCACCAGAGATGCCAAGCGGAATCAAAAAGAAAACAAACATGGTGATTCAGTTTGTCCCCAAACCAACCTGGAAGAAACAACCCAATGTCCAGAATTTGGGAAAAGACTAACGAAAACACTTGTCTCTCCTCAGGGTGGAAGAAGAGGCAGCCTTTGGGAATGTTTTTAGAGAGGTTTTACCTGACCTGGGAGAGATGTTTATTACCAATCGTTTAGTAAAAGAGACGCCAGACACAAACTTGAGTCATATTCCCAGCGCCTCTAACAATAAACCCACGAAGAGCACCACAAAAACAGAGTGGCAAGGCAAAGTGGTGGGAGAGCCATCCCTCTCCTTGTCTTTCGGCTTCAATCCTAAAGCATGGGGGATGGGGGAGGGCAGATTGTGGCCCAGTTTAGAATTAGAAAGGTCTCTACTGGTAGTGTGTGTGGGAAGGCCAGGAGGTCCCACAGTCTCAGAAGGCCAGACTCAGACCATGGCAGAGAGAGAGGAAGGCAAGAGGGGACTGGGGGATGGGGGACGGAGCCAAAGGCAACAAAAGCACTTATGTAAGGCTCAACACAAGAGAAAGCACAATCCCCAGACACTTCACCCCCAGGGGATGACCCAGACCTCAGCTAAGGGCAGTAGCCTGGGCACTGTTTCTGAGGGGCGGGCTACCCCCCCCCTCCCCCGCCGCTTCTCTGCAAATCCCAGGACAACCATCTGGAAACCTTGGAGTGAGGCAGTAGCAGAAAATAGAGCACTCCCAAACCTTCACTCCAGCCACCTGCAACTATTTTCAGAATGTGGCAGAGAAGGGTTTAGGGTTTTTTATTATTATTATTATTGTTGTTGTTTTGTTTTCCCTTAAATCAGTTCACAAATCCTGGGGCCGGGAGTTTGGCCTAGTGGTAGAGTGCTTGCCTAGCATGCACAGAAGCCTGGGTTCGATTCCTCAGCACCACATACATAGAAAAAAGCTGGAAGTGGTGCTGTGGCTCAAGTGGTAGAGCTCTAACCTTGAGAAAGTCCAAGGATAGTGCTCAGGCCCTGAGTTCAGTCCCTAGGACTGAATATATATATATATATATATATATATATATATATATATATAATATACATTATATATATTTTTTTCCGCAAGTTCCACTTTGAGGCCTCTCTGACACTGACCCTTGAGGAAGAACCCTTCCCCCCCAAAAAAGAGGTTCAGGTGGCATCACCCATACTAGCAAAATACTACAGACACCCTCAAATGCCAGAGTAAATAAATTGCCCCAAGTACAGCAGGAAACAAGCAGTGAAAGGAGGGAGCTCAATTGTGTTCTGCCCAGGAAAGGTCTACAGTTTGCCAAGGGAAAAAAACTCAAGCCACAGAAACATAAAATAGGATGTGAGTCTGTAAACAAAGCTCTGTGAGTACACTCATGGAGACAGGTACATTTGGAAAATGGTGACAAGCCAAACAAGCAGTTTCTTCCAGGCAGCGAGAAGTGGGAAGACGGGGAGATGGAGGAAGATCTGCTTTTTCATCTGCCCCTCCTAAGTTGTTTGTGCATGCCTGACATCAGCTGTTAGACAAAGGTTGCCCAGAATTGGGAAGATGGCAGAGGATGTGGGGGGGGGGGGCAGTGCTTAGTGCAGTTTGGCCTAGTGGTAGAGTGCTTGCCTAGCATGCACGAAGACCCGGGGTTCAATTCCTCGGTACCCCACATACATAGCAAAAAGCTGGAAGTGGTGCTGAGGCTCAAGTGGTAGAGTGCTAGCCTTGAGAAAGTCCAAGGACAGTGCTCAGGCCCTGAGCCCAAGCCCAGGACTGGTAAAAAAAAAAAAAAAAAAAAAAAAAAAAAAAAATGTCCCAAACTTGAATGTGCTGATGGCTGCATAATTACTAAAAGCCACGGGGCAGGGTTTCACACCTGTAATTCTAGCTATTTAGAAGACTGTGATCTGAGGATCATGGTTCAAAACCAGTCCCAAAAGAAAAGTCTGTGAGATTCCAATTAATTGGTGTCAGCTGTGAGCAAAAAAAAGCTCAGGGCTCACCCTGAGTTCAAGTCCAGGCCCTGAGTTCAAACCCCAGGATCAGGAAAAAAAAAAAAGTTTCTGGGAACCAGTGGCTCACACTTGTAATCTTAGCTACTCAGTAGAGGTGGAAATCTCAGAATTATGGTTAAAAGCCAGCCCATGCAGGAAAAGCTCACGAGACTCTTATCTTGAATTATGGCTCAAGTAGTAGAGCATCAGCCTTGAGGGAAAGAAGCAAAATAAGAATAAGAGGCCTATGTGAATTAATGCACCTTCTATCTGGCAAATATCATGTAACCCTTTTATTAATTACAATAAAAAAAGAAAAAAAAAGAAAAATGGCAATGGAAATAAAAAAAGAATAAGAGGCCTGAGTTGAAGGACTTTTCTCTCCCCTCTTGGCCCAATTATTTTTTTTATATCCAAAGATGGAATATGAAGGCTTGACCCCACCCCATTTTCCCAGGTACATACAAACGTGAGGCAAGCAATCAGATATGAACAGACTGCTTAACGCAGGCAGGGCAACCCACTAAATCTGGCTATAAACATTCTGTGTGGGCCAAACTGAAAGCCCCCACCTCCCTATCCCTAATGGCTTTCTTGCTAACCTCTGCTCCTCGTTCAGACCCCATAAAAGCCCAACTCCAACCCTACTCCCTCGCACAATCTCCATACCTAAGGGAAAGCCTGTGTCTCTTGCTGCTCTTCAAAAAACACTTCTAGCCTGTTGAAAATCGAATCCAGTCTATTCCTTTTTCCCTTTCTCCTCCATTTTCCTAACACTAGTACTGGCACATGCGCACACATGCGCACACACGCACACACACACACACACACACACACGCACGCACACGCACACACACACACTAGCCAGGGGAAAGGTGAGCCCCACAGGAAGGTGGGGCATGGAGAAGCACAGGTGTTGGGAAGGCGGCCAGGTCCCTCACACAGCACACCTTACAGCAGTACGTGGCGGGGGAATAGTACGGAGGGGGAGTGTAATGGCTGAGACAGTCCTACAAACCAGGGGATTTCCCCCACCCCTGCCAATGCAGCTTTCTTGCTAGAACAGCCCCTAGCCACCCTACCACCACCACCACCACCACCACCACCATCGCCATCAGCCAAGCCCCCTCACCCCACTTCCAGTATCTGGGTTTGTGGTTCACATCATTTGCATAGAATCCCTCAAAGGCTCAGAACCCAGGGCCACAAGGAAGGAAGGGGCAGGCTGGCCTAACCCAGCCACCTGTCCAACTCCTAGTTCCTCCCATTCATCCCCCATCTGTGTCCTCCGGACTCTGTCCAGACAGCCCACATCGTTTCACATAGTGGCCAAAGCAGAAGAAGGAATGAGGCAGTCAAGATTACGGAAAAGGGATTTGCAAATCCAGAGAACCAACCAACTTGACCGTTGGGACTGGACAAACCTTGGAAAAATCACCAAGATCACTGCCCCTCCAAACACTACTCACTCTGCAGGTGCAGAGAACCCAATTAAAGAAAGCCAAGAACAACCTCATAACAATAGTAATTGTTTGCACTGGACTGAGCACCTAATCTACATTGTCCGTCTTCCCAGCACCTCAGCCTGGGAGTCTGGGTTCAAGGCTAGCACTGGACAAAGTTAGACCTTACTTCAAAAACAAAAATATAGTTGGGTGTCTGTGGCTCACAACTGTAATCCTAGCTACTACACACACACACACACACACACACACACACACACACATACACACACGCACACACACACGCACAACTGGGATAACTGGGATAGGGGTACAGATGTAGAGCTGTGTTGAAACACTTACCTAGAATGTGTGAGCCCCTGTGTTATTCTCTATTACTCTCCCCTCTCCAAATAAAAATAAATAAATAAATAGAATAGAGTTTAGGAGACAATTCCCTGTGATTAAGAAAAAAGATAGAGGGCTGGGAAGGTAGCCTAGTGGTAGAGGGCTCACCTAGCTTGCACAAAGCACCTGGGTTTGATTTCTCAGTACCACATACATAGAAAAAGCTGGAAATGACGCTATGGCTCAATTGGCAGAGCTCTAGCCAGGAACAAAAAGTGTCCAAGGACAGTACCCAGGCTCTGTGTTCAAGTCTCAGGACTGGAGAGAGAGAGAGAGAGAGAGAGAGAGAGAGAGAGAGAGAGAGAGAGAGAGAGAGAGAGAGAGAGACAGACAGACAGACAGACAGACAGACAGACAGAGACAGAGAGAGACAGAGAACGAACTGGATACCAGTGACTCCCACCTATAATCCTAGCTATAAAAGATAACCCAGGAAAATCTGTGAGCATCTTATCTTCTATTAATACTAAAAAAGCTGAAGTGGAACTATGGCTCAAATGGTAAAGTGAGAACCATAAAAAAAGCCCAGGGTCTTCAGAGACAGCACCCAGGCCCTGAGTCCCAGGACCAGTACCAAAAAGAAAAGAGGAGGAAGGAAGGAAGGAAGGAAGGAAGGAAGGAAGGAAGGAAGGAAGGAAGGAAGGAAGGCAGGGAGGGAGGGAGGGAGGGGGAAGGAAGGAAGGAAGGAAATAATAAAAGGACACTGATAGAGATGCTGGCTCAAGGTTACAACAATTTATACCCTGTGGGGGCCTCAGACGTGCTGGGTCTGGCGATTAATGGAGATGGTAGTGGGAGCTTAGGGGAAATGTTAGCTACTCAGAGATGGAAGAGGTATTAGTTGCTCTGGGATATCAGAATCTCCACCCTTGGGCTCACAGCTAGGGAAACCGAGGCCCAGAAGAGTAAGTGGCTGTCAAACAGGCTTTGGGCTCCTAATCCTGGGGCTTCCTCTTTTCCTCACTAAGCAGGAGGAAATCATCCGCTACCAGCTGTCCGGGCGCTGGTGTGGAACAAGCCTCTGCTTGCCAGAGGCTTTGAAATCTCAGGATGAAAAGAGCCGGGACAGCAGAAACAGCACCCTGGCTAGGAGCACGCCTGACCTTTGCCAGGACTTGCAGGCTGGCATTCACCTGCTCACCTGCTCAGGAAGGGCTACACTAAGCTGCCGGCCAAGCGGCAGCACTCTTCCAGAGCTCAGGGCCCTGTGAAAAGGGGTGTTCCCAAAGCTTACACTTTTACAGGGCCACCCCAGGTAGGGAGGGTTCTGGAATTTTAATTGTCTGCCATGGAAGTGCCAGGCATTCATGGGTGGCTGGAGAGGCAAAGACATACCCTTGATCCCTCTTCCTTGGGAAAGGTTGGAGAAGGTTTTCAGCTCCCCTCCTTACAGCCTCCCACCCTAGCACTCAAGAGCCCCCTCAGGTGAGCCTGCCTGGAATCTGAGGCATCTGAAGGGGGTTATTAATAGCAGCAAAGTGTTGGGAAGAGAGGCTAGCGGGCTAGGTGTGGGTACAACCCTCTTCTTGTCAGCCTGGTATCCACAAAACAAACCCAATGAAGGACACTTCAGCTTCAAGGGCTCCGTCTCCACCTCTATAAATGGCCAGGGGGGCAGGAGGAGGGCAGTTTTCAGCCCAAGAGGTAAGAAGATGGGAGAGGCAAAGCTGGGTATGGGAAGAGGAAAAAACCCACTGAAGGACTGGCACACCCCACCCAGGAGTGTGAGGGGCCCCCAACAGGAGACTGTGAATGGAGGGACTGTTACAGAGCCCCAGGAGGTTGCCACTAACAGGGAGGGAACAGGAAGACTCCGCCCTGCCCTTCCTCCCAGAATCCAGGCCTGGCCCTACAAGAAGGCCTTCCAGACTTAACCCTCAGCAGGTCAGAGACTACAGAGGTTCTGATTTGTTATAGTATCATCCCACCGCTGTGTACAACCTCAGATCTAGCCCAAGGGTGAGTTCAGGCCACCAACCCAAAACCACAGCCCGAGGCAGGACCTCCCGAGTACCTCCTTTGTGCCCAGCCACAGTGGGACTCTGGAGCACAGAGTTTAGGGGACACTTGGTCTGCGCTCTCAAGGAGTCCCTGTTATCAAGGAAACATGGAGAACACTGACAAAACCTCTACAAGACGAGAATAAGCATAAGGGAGCCGGGAAATCTGGGCTAAGGAAGCAAGGTAAATAAAGCAAAAGAAACAAGCCCCTCTTAATATCTGCCTGGCAACCCACCTGACCAGCTCCCAGTCTTTCAGTGCCTCCTCCCACACCCATCAATAAGAAGGTACCATTGACTCTAAACAATGAGGAGAAAAATCAAGGGCTTTAAGAGCCGTCCCAAGATCACACAGCTGGGCAGCAAATGCTGGGATTCAACCCAGGGTCCTGCCCTGCCCTGCCCTGCCCTGCCCTGCCCAGTCCTGCCAGTGCAGGTCAGCTAGGATGACTTTCTCAAGCAGCCAGAGTGCCTCCTCTCCTCCTGAAGGACCCCAGGACCCCGCTCAACTCTAGCCTCGCCCAGGACACTTGGGGGAAGCTCCCCTGTAGTGACAGATGGAGAGGAAGGCTGACTACAGAAGGTACTTGGGGGAGACTGGAGACTAGCCTAGCGTGTGGGCTCTCCTGGCCTAGTCTGAGCCAGAGGAATGACACCCCGCCCACTCCGGGGAACCCCAGCAATCCCCAGCCTCACTATCCAGAGCCAGTCCCCCTGCCCTTCAGTTTCGGCCACGTGGACAGGGGAGGGGGCGGGGGACAGACGGCCAGGCGGGGAGGTCAGGGCCGCCCTGGCGGTGTGGGACAGCTTCCAGGGAGGGTGGACGGCGGCCTTGGAACGAGGCTGGGCCGGCGACGGGGACCCTTCCGACGCTGGGCTTGGGGCGGGGGGAGACCCCGGGATCGACCCGTAGTGTTCCAGTAGGGAGGGCGGAGGGAAGGGGGCGCCCGGACTCCAGAGCGAGGTCCCCGGCAGCTCCCGCCCCCCGGACTCCGGAGGGGGCGCCGCCGGGGACCCGGGCCCAGCGGGGGCGTGGCCCGCGACGGGCGCCGCGCGGGGCGCGCGGTCCTCACCTGCGATGTGCTGGCGCCGAGCGTCGTCCAGGTGAGTGGACAGCACGTCCCCCATGACGAGGAGGAGCCGCGGCCCGATCCGCCCGCCGTTACCCGCGCTGCTCAGACCGACGCCGCTGGCGCCATGGAGCCCGGCCCGCCCGGCTCCTGTGGCTCCGCTGCTCCCGGGCGCGGCCTCCGCTCCCGCTGGGCTCCCGATCCAGCCGCGTCGCTCCCGCCGGCCGCCTCCAGCCTCCCGCGCCCGCCAGCCCAGGCCCAGCGGCCGCACCCCGCCCAGCCCAGCCCGGCCACGCCTCCGGAGCAGGCCACGCCCTCATCGGACTCTGGCCACGCCCCCTCCTCGCGGCCAGAGGGCGGGGCTCGCGGGCCGGGGACGTCGGGACCTGCGGGAGACCCAGACAAAGAGACGGGCGGAGAACGCGAGGCGAGACAGACGCGCCAGGGACCCGGACCACGGGGAAGGAGGGGTCTGCTGGGGGCCATCTGAAAGATCGGGGCGCTCTAGGGCTAGCTGTGTCCCCTCCTCCTCGTGCTGAAGAAGATGTAGGGGTCTGGCAAGATCGCCTAAGCCGACTTGCCTGAATTCGACGCCCGGGCCGCTTCCTCCCGCCCCCGCCCCCGGCCCTGCCCTGCCCCCGGCCCCTGCCCTCGGCCCTGCCCTCGGCCCTGTGCCGCCTCGCGCCCTCTGGAAGTTCTGGGCTTTGATCCGACCTGCCCAAAAGGTGTGCCGGCCAGTCTTGCACAATAGCTAAAGGGGCAGGGGGAGGGGCGCCTGGGAACGGGGAGCCGGGGCTCCCCATGCGAGGCGAGCACCCTAAGGCCCAACCTGTGAACATCTCCCCCAGGAGGCGGCTTGTGGGACGGTGCAAGTCAGGGATGGAAAAATGTACTAGCCATCTACAGCTGGCCAAGAAAAGCCAAGGCACCTAGAGGGACGTTGAGTGCTCACCCGACGGGGCTGGGCCACAGGAACGTCTTTCAGTTTCAGATCTCCCAAGCTGGAAGGGGAGACAGACCTTTCCCCACAAATCCTGGATTGGAGTGCAGAGATCTTCCCTGTCTTGAGTTTGCACAGTTGCAGCTCGCCTACCCCGGGGTGGCGGGCCACCTACCACGTTGTACATTCCACCCCACCGTGGGTGGCTCTCACTGAAACTAAGATCCAAGGCAGTAAATGAGAACCACACAGTTACCATTACCGACTGCCCGCCACTTGTCTCCACCGTTTGGAGGTAGATTTGGAAAGATGAGGTGATGTAGGCCCTTAGTCATGGGTTCAGTCACTCGCCTGTCATCCAGCAACGAGGCACCATTTACCATTTATCAAAATGCTGGGCGTGAAAGCTCCCCTGCCCTCTGTGCACTGCCCCTGAACAAGGGGGCACTGCCTCTTTGAGCCTCAATTTCCTCATTTGTCAAATGGGAATAATAATGCTTCATTGTGAGGTTTCAGTTTAATAGCAAAAGGCCAACCACAGTGCCTGACATATGGCCTGTCAGCTCTCCGTTCACAGAATCATCTTTCTATTATTTATTACAGTCCCTGCCCTGAAGCACCTAGAGAAGCAGAACATTCTGTTTTGAGGGCAATCACAGAGGTAGTACTGGAACTAAAAGCTGAAAAACAAGAACTGTGACAAGATACCAGGGAACAGCATTCTAGGGAGTGGGGCCCACACCCCTGGCCTCTGAAGAACAGAGTACATTTAGCCAGAGGATTCACCAGGTAGAACTGAAGTCAAACCAGCAGGGATTACTAGTTTCTTTGCTCAGAGATGGGCCAGGGAGGGAAAGTAGCTTGTCAGAGGCATACAGCAAGGCCAAGGCAAACTGATCCAGAGGCCAAGACTCCTGACACCTATGCCTTGTCCTAGCAACAAGAAGTAAATGATGCTGGTAAATTGCTTTTGTTTTTCTACACCCCAAATTCAGAAAATAGAAAGGCCTGCTCTACCCTGGACCCTGCACGCTGGTGTCTCTTCAGCCAGGCTAGACCTGAGCTGGGTGGGGAACAGGTAAGGACCACAGGAACCTTTCCTTAGCTCTTATGGTACACCCAGTCCCCTGAGTCTGGAACACCTACAAACTTCCCAGCATGCCAGGGATTCCTTCTTGACTTAGGTCATCAATCACATGTCATGTCATTCAATTCTACTATGCATCTGTGGCCTCAAAGGCAGAAAGGCACTGAAAGCTGTAGGGTTTTGTTTATACATGTAAACAGCTATCCCAAAACTGGATAATGCACATAAAATATTTTCTGGGAGCTAGGTGCTGGTAGCTCATACCTGTAATCTTAGCTACTCAGGCCGCTGAGATCTGAGGATCACAGTTCAAAGACAGTCAGGGCAGTAAAGTCCCTGTGAGGCTTTTATCTCCAACTAACCACTCAGAAACCACAGGTGGACTGGGAGCAGTGGCTCATACCTGTAACCCTAGCTACTCAGGAGGCTGAGATCTGAAGATCTCAGTTCAAAAGCCAGCTCAGGCACAAAAAAGTCTGAGAGACTCTTATCTCCAGTTCATCGCCAGAAAACCAGAAGTGGTACTGTAGCTTTAGGGATAGGGCAATAGCCTTGAGCTGAAGAGCTCAGGGACAGTCCCCCAGGCCTAGAGTTCAAGTCCCAAGACCCACAAGACAAAAACAAAAACAAAACAAAAAAGAAGTGGAGCTGTGGTTCAAAGTGGAAGATTACTAGCCTTGCACAAAAAGAACTCAGCAACAGCACCCAGACCTTTAGTTCAGCCCTACAACCAACAATGAAAAATGTATTTTTTTTCCCCCTGGGGTGAGTTGAAGGGGCATCACCTACAAAAGAAATCTAAACTCAGGGCTTAAACTCAGGGACTGAGTGTTGTCCCTTAGTTTTCTGTGTTGTAGGGGGGAGATTGCTCAAAGCTGGCTCTCTGTCACTTGAGCCAAAGGTCCACTTGCAGTTTTTTGGTGGTTAACTTTTTGGTAGTTAATTGGAGATAAGAATCTCATGGACTTTCCTGCCTCAGCTGGTTTCAAACTATGATCCTCAGGTCTTATCCTCCTCTTATCCTGAAAAGCTAGGATTTTAAGTGTGAGCCACGGCACTGGGGTTGAAGGGAATTCTTTGGATGACCTGTTTCTGGGGATGTTCAAACTTATTGAACAGTACACTTAAAATCAATGCATTTTATTAATGTCAATTATGCTTCTTTTAAATTTTGTAGTACAGGAGCTTGAACTGCTAGACAAGCACACTGTCATTGAGCTACATCTCCAACCCTTGTTATTTTTCAGATAGAGTCTATATCAATCATACTTTAACAAAGTTTTTGTTGTTGTTGTTTATGTTGTGTGGATACTAAAGCTTGAACTCAGGGCTTAGCCTCTGTCTCTTAGCTTATTCCCCTCAGGGCTGGCACACTTTACCACTTGAGTTACAACTCTACTTCCAGATTTTTGGAGGCTAATTAGAGAAAAGAGTCCCAGGGCTTTCCTGCCTGGGTAATGTCAAACCTCCATCCTCAGATCTAAGCTTCCTGAATAGCTAGGATTACAGACAAGAGCCATTAGCACCTGGCTTAATAAAGTCTTGTGGGGTTTTTTTCTTTTCTTTTTCATCCTTTTTTTTTTGACAGCAACAATAACAAAAGACAGGTCTGGGGATATAATTCAGTTTCCTTCTTTCCTTTCCCTACTTCTTTCATTCTTTCTTTTGTCAGAGACCAGGACTTGAATTTAGTATCTGACTCTTGCTTTCTTTCATTGCCTGGTACTCTACCACTTGAACCACACCTTCAACCCATAACTCAATTTTAGAATGCCTGCCTAGCATATGTAAATGCTGGGTTCAAGCTTTAGCATCACAAGAATACAAAAAATTCTATGTAAAATAGCAAATACAGGCAAGGTGTTGTGGCTCACACCTGTAATGCTAGCTACTCACAAGGCTGAGATCTGAGGATTGTGGTTCAAAGCCAGCCCAGGCACTAAAAAAAGTCTGTGAAATTCTTATCTCCAATTAATCACCAGAAAACTGGAAGTGGCATTGTGGTTCATGGGGTAGGGCGTTAGCCTTGAGCTTCAGCTCAGGGCTCAGAGTTCAAGTCCCATGACCAACCAAAAAAAAAAAAACCAAACAAACAAATATAGTGGGGGGCAGTGGCTCATGCCTGTAATCCTAGCTACTCAGGAGGTTGAGAGTTGAGGATCAAGGTTCAAAGCCAGCCTGAACACTAAAGTCCATGAGACTCTCATCTCCAATTAACCACTAAAAAACCAGAAGTGGCATTGTGGCTCCAAGGGTAGGGTGGTAGCCTTGAGCTGAAGAGCTCAGGGATAGCGCTCAGGCCCAGAGTTCAGCCTCATAACCAACAACAACAACAACTGCCGGGGCCAACCGGCAGCAAACCAGGGTTCGCAGATTGGGGTTCCTGAAATAGGGGACAAGGACTAGGAAGAAAAAGAAAAGAGACAGACACACCGGGTCCGGGATGTCCGCAGTCCAGGCAAAGACTGCCGAGACTGCCGCGTTTATTTTCCACTCCCCCTTCTTCCCTCCTCCTGACCCAGGGAACCTCCAGGTGTTACATTCATATGGTAATTCTCAGGTCATTTACATAGAATAGGGCCAGAAAGCAATAAGACAATAAAACCATCGTCTGATGCAAGTCAAGGTACAGTTTGATTCCACTCTGGCTCCCAACAAACAACAACAAAAAAAAAACCGCAAATATAGGGCTGGGAGTTTGGCCTACTGGTAGAGTGCATGCCTATCAGGCACGAAGACCCAAGTTCTATTCCTCAGACCCAAGTTCTATTATCACATACATAGAAAAGCCAGATGTGGTGCTATGGCTCAAGTGGTAGAGCATTAGTTTTGAGAAAAGCCCAATACAATGCTCAGGCCCTGAGTTCAAGCTCCAGTACTAGAAAAAAAAAAGCAAATAATATATGTATGCTACATACATACATACATGGTTCAAGTTCAAGTGGTAAAGTGCCATGGACTCTTCTGCCTGGGCTGACTTTGAAACTCATCCTCACCTCTCAGCCTCTTGAATAGCTAGGATTACAGACATGCGTCATTGGTGCTCCATTCCATTTGTGCTTTTTAAATTCTTTTCTTCTTGCCTTTCTATTGAAATATATATCTTTTACATTTTTCTATGGTAAGACTTTCTCAGCACTGCAAGACTGTGGTGGGGGTTATTTCTGCTCTTTTCCTAAGATTGCTGACACTGTATACCCAGCAGGCTCTCCCACCCCTTTCCTTGGTGGACAGTGGGAGTTTGGATGATACCGATCTGGAGCAGGGAGGGGAGGGTTCTCTGCTGCCCACCTTCTGGGCCTGTCCCTCCAGAACAAAGAGTGCCACCTACCATCCCTGACTCATCAGTCCTTTGTCAGGAAGTGGCTTCTGCCAAACTGCCTCCCTAGAGGGGTGCCCTGCCCAGCTCCACCCCAAAGCTCTTTTGGAAACCAGGACCCAAAGGTGAAGAACACTATTTTGAAAGGGAGGGTCCAAGAGGCTGGAGCCAGAGCCTGAACAGAGGCCCAGAGAAGAAAGGGGAATTACCCAAAGCTTTCAGCTGATCAGCCCGACACCTTTCCTGGTCCTCACGGAAGGAGGGCCCCTTTCTTGCCCCATGGGTCTCTTTCGTTCCCACTTGGCTTTGAGCCCCAGCTCTACTCTCCCCACAAACCTGTCAGACTTGAAATAGACCTGGAGGGAGGAAGGAACAAAACAAAACAAAACAAAACACGTCCAGTAAACAACAAGGAGTGTGAATGAATCAGGATTTTGTTTTTAAGGACTATCCTGTGTCCGCCTCTGTTTACTTGGTTGACATGGCCTGTTGTGCAGAGGACCTTGGCACTCAGCCCGGGCCGCCTCTCTTTATTAATTGTTGGGTGATGGAAGGAACCACAGCTCACAGCCTGTTTCACTTGTCACCTGGCCTCTGGCAGCTAAATTCCCTACTGGTTCCTTCAGTGGCCAAGCTGTCACCTCTCTCCAGCTCCACCACCACCCCAAGTCCAGTGCCCTAAGACCAGCTCAGGAACAGCCCAGCTCTTAACTGACTCTTGCTTGCCTTCAGACTACTATTTACTCCTCATCAGTCAGATCGATTGTTCCAAAACACAAATATGATAGCTCTTCCCCTGCCTTCCACCGCCTGTGGGTCCCACCATCGTGATGATAAAGTTAGACTTTGAAATGTCAGCCTCAACTTTGTCACTCTTCTGTTGCTATCCTGAACATCTACATCCCCAGTAGCCATGTCCTCTCCTACCTCAGAGCTGACAAAATACCAGTTTTCTTCCACCCATCTTTCTTTCACATCTCAGTTAAAGTCGTCCTATATCAGGGAGTCTATCTCCCAGTGCCTTCCATCACTGCTTCCCAAACACGTCCCTCATCAAATTCAACACAGCCAGGCACTGGAGGCTCATGCCTGCAAGCCTAGCTCCTCGGGAGGCTGAGATGTGAAGATTAAGGTTTGAAGCCAGCTCAGGCAACGTCGTCTGTGAGGCTCTTCTCCCTAATTAACCAGTAGAAACTGGTGGAAGTAGAGTTGTGGCTCAAGTGGTAGAGCACCAGTCATGAGTGAAAAAGCTAAGGAACAGTACCCAGGCCCTTAGTTCAAGCCTTAGTACTGGATAAAAAAAAAAAAAAATCTGTGGTTGGAGGGGTGGCTCAGTAAAGCACTAAGTTCAAGTCTTGGATGTAAAAGAAAAAAAATCAACACACTAGATTATTTTGTATATATCTGATCTGTTTAAGGAGATCTTTCTCTCTGGGGACCTCATCCAAAATGACATCCCTGATGTCAGTTGTGATGGGGCGTCATTCAGTAAATACCTATGAGCATAGATAGGTACTGGAAGGGAACTGATAATGAAGACCCCTGACTCTGGGATTTAGGATTTTCCACAGACTTGTGCACACTCATTCCCCTCTCAACAGAGAGCAAAACCCACTTACCGCATCCCTGCTAGGAGAGCTCTGCCTACACACCTCCAGGAAGGACACTCACCACCTTCCTGGGTCATGTTTGGACCCAATAACACCAACGTGAGGCAAATGGCCAGCAGGTAAGCCAGGAGTGAGAATGACAACAGGATGATGATAATCAAAGCTGAGCCAGACATAGTGGGGGCATGCCAGCAATCCCAGCACTAGAGACAGAGGCAAGAAGATGGAGAATTCAGGGAAACCAGGTGCCACTGAGTGACTCACTTTTGTAATCCTAACTACTCAATGAGGCTGAGATTTGAAGACTGCCATTCAAAGGCAGCCTGGGTAGTTAAGTCTGGGAGACTTTTATTTCCAACTAGCCACCAGAAAACTGGCAGTGGTGCTGTGGCTCAAAGTGATAGAGTGCTCGCCTTGAACAGAAAACTCAGGGACAGGGCCAGGGCCTGAGTTCAAGCCCCACAATCACCACCACCAACAACAAAAAGAATTCAGTCTAGCGCAAGTTAAAACAAAACCTTCACAAGACCCCAACTCCATTAATAGTTGGGTGTGGTAATGCACCTGTGTCATGTCAACTATAAGGGAAGGATGGATAATAGGGGGATGGAGGTCCCTATGAGACCAGTCTCAGACAAAGACAAACATAACCAAAGCTGCCACTCAGTTACTAGGCCATGCTCAACTCTAGGCTTCACAGCCTCTGCATCACTGAACCTTTGCCTCAACCAGGTGGAGATGACCCTCTGGGGACATGTGTCTTCTAGGACAGAAATGTGTGGCTCCATGAGGGTAAATGGCTTGTCTGAAGTCTCGCAGAAAGACTCAGCAAGTAGGACTGCCAGGTAAGGAGGACTAGAGTATAGCCCAGTGGTAGAGCATGTACTCAGTAGAGCATGTACTCAAGAGCAAGGGGGAAAGATACCCCATCTGCTGTCTGCATTAGACCTGCCATGTGCTCAGTCCTTGTTTGCTCACTTCTATGTGTCAATAATATTAGAACACTTTTCCATGTCAATGGATATTCATCTATGATTCTTTTTCTTTTCTTTTTTGGTTGGTTGTGGGGCTTGAACTCTAGGTCTGGGTGCTGTCCCTGAGCTCTTCAGCTCAAGGCTAGTGCTTTGAACAGTAATCCTCAGATCTCAGCCTCTTGAGTAGCTAGGATTACCTGGGTGAGCCATTGACACTGGGCTAGGAGAAGACTTTTTGCTGTTGTTGTTGTTGTTGGTGGTGGTGGTGATGAGACTTGAACTCTGGGCCTGGGCATTGTCCCTGAGTTCTTCAGCTCAAGGTTACTGCCTTACCCCTTGAGCCACAGTGCCACTTCCAGTTTTCTGGTGATTAATTGGAGATAAGTCTCATGGACATTTTAGTGCCTGGGCTGACTTTGAACCAAGATCCTCAGATCTCAGCCTCCTGAATAACTAGGATTATGGGTATGAGCTACCATGCCCAGATTTTTTTTAATTTTTTTTTTGCCAGTCCTGGGGCTTGAACTCAGGGCCTGAACACTATCTTTGGGCTTTCTCAAGGCTAGAGCTCTACCATTAGAGCCACAGAACCACTCCCAGCCTTTTCTATGTATGTGTATCAAGGAATTGAACCTGGGTCTTCATGCTAGGCAATCACTCTACCACTAGGCCAAACTCCCAGCCCTGATTCTTTTTCTTTTGGTGGTACTGGGGTTTGAATTCAGAGCTTTATAATTACTAGGCAGGTGCTCTAGCATTTAAACCATGTCCTCAGCCCTTTTGTACCCTATTATTGTTTGAAATAGGGTCTTACTTCCCCCCCCAACCCCTAGGCTCAGCCTGGACCTCAATCTTTCCATTTATCCTTCCCATCAAGCTTGAGTGCTATCTTACCCAGCTATTGATGGAGATGGGGGACTGGAGAATATTTTCCATAGGGTAGCCTCAAATTGATCTTCTCAAGATCTGCTTGCCAAGTAGCTTAAATTGCAGGCAATGTGTGTGTATGTGCTGGGCTGGTTCTGGGCCTTGATCTCAGAGCCTCGTACTCTCATTTGGATTTTTTTTTTTTTTTTTTTTGCCACTCCTGGGGCTTAAATTCAGAGCCTGAGCACTGTCCTTGGACACTTTTTGCTCAAGGCTAGTGCTCTGCTACTTAAGCCAAAAAGTGCCACTTGCAGCTTTTTCTGTGTATGTGATTCCAGGGAATGGAACCCAGGGCTTCATGCATGCTAGGCAAGCATGCTATCATTAGGCCACGCTCCCAGATCTGGATTTTTTTTTCTTAAGGCTAGAGCAATACCACTTCATTCATATATCTATTTCCAGCTTTTTGCTGGTTCACTGGACATAAGAGTCTCTTGGAGCTCAGGAAGCTAAGATCTGAGGATCCCAGTTCAAAGCTAGCCTGGGCACTAAAGACCGTGAGCCTCATCTCCAATTAACCACTAGAAAACTGGAAGTAGAGCTGTGTGGCTCAAGGAGTAGGGCAGTAGCCTTGAGCTGAAGAGCTCAGGGACAGTACCCAGGCCCAGAGTTCAAGCCTCACAACTGACACACACAAAAAAAAGCCTCTTGGATTTGCTTGCCCAAGTTGGCTTCAAACCTCAAACCCAGCTTCCTGAGTAGCTAGAATTACAGGTGTGAGCCACCAGTGTTTTGTTTTGTTTTCTGAGACAGGGTTTCATTGTGTAGTTCAGACTGGACAACTTGTCATATTGCCCAGACTAAGTTCAAACTATCAGTTCTCCTGCCTCAGTATCTCTAGTGGTGAGATTATAGGTGGACCCTATCACCCCCAGCTTCATTTACTAATTTTAAATGGCTAGGATTTGGCTTCATTAAACTATTCTCCTCTAAGGATATAACTCTATTTTAGATTGCTTTCTGAGGCCTGGGTTTGAGTTTTATAATGCAGAAGGGGGGAAGGGTGCTAATAATAATAATAGCCCTACTAAGCCAGGAGTTTGGCCTAGTGGTAGAGTGCTTGCCTAGCATGCACAAAGACCAGGGTTCAATTCCTCAGTACCATATATGTGGAAAAAGCCAGAAATGGTGCTAGAGCTCTAACCTTGAGAAAGCTCAAGGACAGTTCTCAGGCCCTGAGTTCAAGCCCCACTGGCCAAAAGAAAAAAAAACCCAAAAAACAAAACCCTACTATTCACCTATAAATAGACACTTTCATTATTATTCTGAGTATAAAGTTCTAGAAGTGCCATTGCTGAGCTATATACCCTCTTCTAGATTCTTTGGTGCATGGTGACATAGCCCATGAGCCTGTAATATGTCCCTTATCAAGAAGCTCTGCTGAGGGGCTGAGGATGGAGCTTCATCACATAGCGATTGCCTACCATGCAAGACCCTGGCTTCCATTCCTAGCATCACAGGAAGGAGGGAGGCAGAGACAGAGAGAAACCAGGATCTGGTGGCTCATGCCTGTAATCCTAGCTACTTAGGAAGCTGAGATCTGAGGATCATGGTTCAAAGCCAACCCAGGCATGAAAGTCCATGAGACTCATAGCAGCCAATGAACCAGCAAAATGCTGGAAGTGGAGTTGTGGTTCAAGTGGTAGAGTACCAGCCCTAAGTGAAAAGGGTAAGGACAGCACCCAGGCCCTGAGAGCAAGTCCCAGTATCAGCAGGAGCACGTGCGCGCGCGCACACACACACACACACACACACACACACACACACACACACACACACACACACACACACACACACGTAGGCCCTTTTTATCAATCAGTTTGGTTGGTGGCACAAGCCTTATGCCCAGCAAGGCCTGGGTGCTGCTGTGTGGAGCTGGGCTACGTCTCTCTTAGTTCCTCAGGGCAGGCAAGGGAAGAGATTCATGGGCCCAACCAAACACCCCCCTAGCTGCCCCACCTCTTTCCCCTTAGCCTTGGTTTCCTGCTGGGCCGCAGCTGCCCCTCACCCGCGGTGACTCAAAGCCTTCCAGGATGGCTCTGTGGCAGCGCCTGCCCAGCCCTGCATGACTAAGCTTGTGGTGAAGCCGGGCGGGGCAGCTCCTCCCCAGCCAGCCCTTCCTCTCTCTCCTTTAGGTCTGTTGGTTTCCCTCCCCTGGACTTTCTCAAGAGAATGAGGAGAATCCAGAGCTCCAAAAAAGAGTGCCAAGTGTGCCAGGAAGGATGAGACTTGGTCCCTATGCTGGGGTGGGGGGCATAGTATGGCAGACATGTATTTTGGGGGAAGTTACAGAGAGGAGGCCAAGGGGAGGGTGGGAGAAGAGAGAGACAGGAGAGGAGAGTGAGGCTTTGGGTGGACACTGGCCCCTGTGTTGAGGGCTGGCCAGGGATCTGAACAGGGAGCTGGGAGATGGAGAGGCCTGGGTCGCCCTGCCCTACATGGTACTGCTGTGAGCGCTGGGAACATCTGTGACAAAAATCCCAGAGTGATCTCGTGCCAGAGCCCCAGCTGGCTTGGCAAGCACAGTACCAGCTCAATTGGCCCCCATCACCCATTCCAAGATGACAATGAGCCTGGAGCCCTGGCAGAGAAGGCTAGGGTGGTTTCTCCTCCTTACAAGCACGTGGAGGACTGGCATCAGTGGCTCTTACCTGTGATCCTGGGAGGCTGAGATCTGAGGATCAAGGTTCAAAGCCAGATCAGAGACAGAAATCCATGAGACTCTTGAATTAACCAGCAAAAAGCCAGATGTAGAACTGTAGCTTAAAATAAAGGAGTGCTAGCCTTGAGCACAGAAGCCAAGCAAGACCACAGGCCTTGACTTTAAGCCCCATCGTCCACATATTTTTAGAAAGATGTGGGGGGGGGGGCATTGACCTAGTGGTAGAATGCTTGCCAAGCACTCATAAAGACCTGGGTTCAGTTCCTTGGTACCACATACCTAGAAAATGTTGTGCTCTGTGCGGTAGCTCACACCTGTAATCCTAGCTACTTAGGAGGCTAAGATCTGAGGATCAGGGTTCAAAGCCAGCCTGGGTACAAAAGGACCTGAAACTCTTATCTCCAGTTAACCTCTAGAAACTGGGAAGTGGGGCTTGGCTCAAGGATAGGGCTGTATCCTTGAGCTGAAGAGCTCAGAGGCATCGCTTAGGCTGACTTCAAGCCCCGTGACCCCTCCTCTCACCCCCCCCACAAAAAGCTGGAAGTGGTCCTGTAGCTCAAGTGGTAGAGCTCTAGCCTTGAGAAAGACCAATGGCAGTGCTTAGGTCCTGAGTTCAAGCCCTAAAACTGGCAAAAACAAAACAATTCATTTGAAAATGGGTACTTGGAAGTTGCTTTTCTAATCGTTTGGTGAGTTTGTTTGTTCCTTTTGACAGTCTGTGTACCCTGGGCTTCCTCAGAATCCTGATTCCACAGTCTTAGCCTCCCCAGTGCCGGGATTACAAGTGTAAGAAACTATCCCGGTTTTGAAGGTGTTGTAATTGTTGCTAGTGTCTGGTATCTGTGTGGAAGAGGAAGACAAATGTCTGAAGAGTGGGGAAAATAAGCAGTCTGCTGAAGGAGCTAGTCCTTCCCAGAAACAAAGTCCTCTCCCGACCCCTTGAATTCAGTACTGAAATCCTAGTCCTGGGACCATAGTAACTGTACAATTCTCCCTGATGTTCTGAGAGAACATGTTCTCTTCATCCCTAGGAGAACTAGCTGACATCCAGCTCCTTTTTCAGATGAGGAAGCTAGAAAACTGTGCGTGCGTGCGTGTGTGCATGCATCTGTGTGTGTGTGTGTGTGTGTGTGTGTGTGTGTGTGTGTGTCGTGTGTCGGGGCTTAAATTCAGTGTTTTGGCACTGTCCTTTAGCTTGTTCTTATTTTGCTTACAGCTGGTACTATGCCACGTCAGCCATAGGTCCGGTTCCAGCTTTCTTTGCTGGTTAATTGGAGATAGGAATCTCACACTTTCCTACCTGGGGTTGGCTTTGAATCACAATCCTCAAATCTCATCTTCCTGAGTAACTAGGATTATAGGTGTGATCCACGGGCTCCAGGCCAGGTGAGGAACTAAAGCTGGGGGACGTGAGAGTGAGAAGGCAGCATTGTAAGCTGGTACTCTGCTACTCAGAAGCACCTCAGCTCCCACTTGTTGGACAAAGCGTAGTGCATTTGAGAGATGGGGAAAACTGGTGCACAGAAACTTGAACAGCTCCACCTTGAGCCACTACCAAACCAGGCAGGTGTGGGTGTGGCAGACTCAGGCGTGTAAGCCTGTTAGTCGAGATTCTCTCTATTCCAAGCCACCCACATGAATCTGAGCTGCCTACCATCTCCCAAGTATGCGTGTGTGTGTGTGTGTGTGTGTGTGTGTGTGTGTGTGTGTGTGTGTGTGTGTGTGCCTGCCAGTACTGGGACATTCATTCGGGGCCTTAAGCTTTCACTTGGCTTTTTCCACTGAAGGCTAGTGCTCTACTACGTGAGCCACATCTCCACTTCCAGTTTTCAGGTGGTTAATTGGAGATGAGTTTCTTGGAGTTTCCTTCCAAGGCTGGCTGCAAACTGTAATCCTCAGATCTCAGCTACCTGAGTAGCGAGGGTGACAGGTATGAGCCACCAGCACCCAGCCCAGGTACATCTTGCATTGGAAAACTTCAAGTTTAGGACTTCATCCTTTGAGGTACTTAACCACCCCCAGCCCCTTTTCTCTTCCAAGTTCTTTCTGAACCTTCAAAGATTCCCAAAGACAGAAAACTTGCCCTCTCTGGAGAGTGTGCTTGGCTGCCCTTGGGGATGAGCGTGCTGGGGGGTATATGTTCTTTGTCCTCCTATGGCTGAGATGTTTCAGGTTGGCTGCTACCATTTGCATAACTGGAATCAATAATCTCCATTACACTTGTAGGAAGACGATGAAATCACCCTAGAACCACATCTGGCCCAGGGCCTGCCACACTTGGTGTGTAGCCAGCTGTTCTTAAGGATGTTTCCATCTTGTTTGGCGTTGCTGGAGGTCAACACCAATGCTTGGTCTGTGACCAAGCATTCTGTCACAGAGCCATGCTCCAGCCCCACTGGATGCAAAATCTGATGATAGTGGCTTGGGCCCAGGGCACTGGGAGCTGCCAGCTGGGAGGGTGTGGCATGACACAGATGGCTTTGCCAGAGAGGAGGTGGTACCTGAGCTGGGTCTTCAGAGTGACAGGGGCACAGTGGGGCTGTGGAGTTCTGATTTGTGAAAATCTTCCCAGGGCTCCCTCAATTGAGGGAAAAGGGGTCCCTCTGGGTCTCGGCAAGGCCAGACAGGCCAATCTGGGAAACAAGGTCAGGCACACTGTGTAAAACTACTGCTGCTTCAACTAATAATTACAATAAAGTACAGAACTTGATAAATTGGGGCATATGTATACATGCATAAAAACATCCCCACAATCAAAATGATGAACATAGCCGTCAACTTGCCTCTTGTTCTTCCTGGTTTTTGGCAGCCCTGGGATTTGAATTTAGAATCTTGCAATTGCTCATCTTGTTTGCTAGTGTTCAGCCACTTAAGCTACACCTCTATATTTCATTTTTGTTGGTTTTGTTTGGTTTTGCCAGTCCTGGGGCTTGAACTCAGGGCATGAGCTCTGTCCTTGGGCTTTCTCAAGGCTAGAGCTCTACCACTTGAGCCACAGCACCACTTCTGGCTTTTTCTATATATATGACACTGAGGAATTGAACCTGGGTCTTCATGCATGCAAGGCAAACACTCTACTACTAGGTCAAATTCCCCGCCCCTTTGCTGGTTATTTGGGCTACCCTCAAACTATAGTCCTTCAGACTTCAGCCTCGTAAGTAACGGAGATTATAGATGTGAGCTACTAATACCCAGGTCTTCTTGCCTCCTGCCTTTTTTTCCCCTCACATCTTCTTTCCAAGGGTCAATAAGCACCCACAGATGTGGTGTTTTTTTTCTTATATAAATGATCTCATGCATCATTGCTTCGAAATTCATCAATATCTATGTCCCACGGCTTTTCCATTTACCTATAGATGGACATATGGGTTGTATCCTCTTTCAGGTCATTACCAGTAAAGCAGCTCTGAACATTTGTTGGCAGCTTGATTAATTTTTATCTGTATATAATGTGTAACCAGCAGTCATAGGAAGAAACATATCCATGATTCCAGAAAGGTCTCTAGTGCCCAATTATATTGTATCAAAGATAATTGCACAACAAGCCAATGTTACTTGTCCTAGAACTTCGTATAGATTTTCTATTTGGCTTCTTTTGTACAATACTGTTTCATTTCTTTTGGTCTTCACTTTGTGTGTGCGTGTGTGCGTGCACATGTGCCAGTCTGGGACTGAGATTCAGGGCCTTGGCTCTGTCTATGACCTTTTTCACTGAAAGCTGGTGTTTTTACCACTTGAGCCATAGCTCCATTTCTGGCTTTTTGATGGCTAAGTAGAGATGAGTCTCATGGATTTTGTTGCTTGGGCTGGCTTTGAACCATGATCCTCAGATCTCGGTCTCTTGAGCAGATAGATTATAAGCATGAGCCACCAGAACCCAGATTGCACAATACTCTTTTTAAGATGAATTTAAGTTGCTGCCTGTGTTAGTAGTTCATTCTTTTTTATTGCTAAGTAGTACTCCAATGCCTGTATTCTACCAACTTTTTTTTTTTTTTTTTTTTGCCAGTCGTAGGCTTGAGCTCAGGGCTTGAGCACTGTTCTTGGACTTTTTCAAGGCTAGCACTCTACCACTTGAGCCTCGGCACCACTTCCAGCTTTTTGCTATGTATGTGGGGTACCGAGGAATCGAACCCGGGTCTTCGTGCATGTTAGGCAAGCACTCTACCACTAGGCCAAACTCCTGGCCCCTACTACCAACTTTTTGTCCATTCTCCTGCTGATAGACATTGGGTTGCCTCAAGTTTTGGGCTATTATAAATAGTAATGCTAAGAACATTTGTGTATAAGTGGTGGGTTTTTTGGTTTTTGTTTTTTTGTCATGGGACTTGAACTCTGGGCCTGGGTGTTGTCTCTAAGCTCTTCCACTCAAGACTACTGCGCTACCCCTTGAACAATAGTACCACTTCTGGTTTTCTGGTGGTTAATTAGAGAGAAGCATCTCACGGAATTTAGTGCCCATGCTGGCTTTGAACCGTGGTCCTCAGATCTCAGCCTTTTGAGTAGCTAGGATTATAGACATGAGCCACCACACCTGGCTATAAGAGTTTTTAAGGATACATTTTCATTTGTTTTAGGTAAACAGAAGAAGAAGCATTTTTATTACTAGAAAATGTCAGATATTTTTTAAAAAATGCCTGTCATTTTACAGCCCTACAAACAATGTATGAGCATTCCAGTTGCCCCACATTCTTGTCAACATTTGAAATTGTCAGATCTTTTCAATCTAGCCTTTCTGGTGGCTAGCGATGGAATCTCTGGGTGGCTTTGTTTTTTTACTTCCTTTATGACTAATGATTCCCTATGTTCAGTATCCTTTCATGTATGTTTATTGGACTTTATCTTTCATTTAATTGTTCTAATTATTAAAAATGCAAGCATGCTAGCCAGGTATGGTAGTTCACACCTGTATCCCCAAAAGGCAGAAGTGAGAAGATTACTTGAATTCAAAAGTTTAAGACAGGCTTGCAAAACATAGTCAGAATATGTTTCAAAAGAAAAAAAAAGTAAGAGCCAGGCACTAATGGCTCACGCCTGTAATCCTAGCTACTCAGGAAGCTGACATCTGAGGATCTTGATTCAAAGCCAGCCCTGGCAGAAAAGTCTCTGTGAGACTTGTATCTCCAATTAATGACTCAAAAACTGAACGTGGCACTCTGGCTGAGGTGGTAGAGAGCTCTAGCTTTGAGCACAAAGAGACTTAGGGACAGCCCCCAGGTGCTGAGTTCAAGCCCAGTAATGGACAGAAAGAAAGAAAGAAAGAAAGAAAGAAAGAAAGAAAGAAAGAAAGAAAGAAAGAAAGAGAGAATTTAAATTGGCATTCCACACAAGAATTCTTGGTTTTGTATATAATAAATACAGCAAGTAAATATAATTGTACATACAATTGAGTGTGTGTGTTATGTGTGTATGTGTTTTGGTACTGGGGCTTGACATAGGATCTTGTACTCTCAGCCTTTACACTCAAGGATAACACACTATCACTTGAGCCACTTCTGGCTTTTTGCTAGCTAATTGGAGATGTCTCTCATATTTATTTGTCCATTCAGGAGTCTGAGTGCTGAGGATCTTGCTTAAAGCCTGCCTGGGCAAGAAGTCTATGAGGCACTTATCTATAAATAACCAACAAAAATCCTAAAGTGAAGCTCTGGCTTAAGTGGTAGAGCAGTAGCCTTGAGCAAAAAGCTCAGAGACACTGCCTAGGGCCTGGGTTCAAGCCCCAAGAATTGCATATAATAACAACAACAATAATGCCATCTTAAGAAGTCTGATTCGGCAGCAGAAAAGGGAGCTGAGGGATGGCTTGGTTTCATATGTAGGATTTTAGGACTTGAGTTAAGATTTCATTTCCTTCCTTTCCCATAAGGCTCATCTGTTAATGGCACAGTCTGTGGTTCAGAGGCTCCTGGGTACCAGGGAAGTCCCTACCTACTCCCTGGGCTTGCTGGGCCCTGCTCTACCCCAGTATCGTCTACATTTGGTTGGCTAGGTCCTTGCCATCAAGAAGGAGTCCATTGCCCCCTAGTGGTAGTTGAGACACAGCTGGGGGAGGGAGTTCAACTCCAGGGTAAAAGGGACAGGACAGGCAGGAGTCCTGCTTCTCTGAAACACCACCATGTCAGACCACAGCACCAGCAGCCACCCAGCTGTTTAAGGTGGTTCCGTCCTCAGGTCTCCCTTCTTCCCTGCAAGAACACCTACGTTCCCCAACGCTGCTATCTCATCCTGGGCCTCCCCACATGCTTGTTCTTCCTGCCATTGACACCACCTCCCAGCTGGCTTATTTGCAGTTTGTATGGTCCATGGCTCTAGTCTCTACACAAAAAAAAATGGCCAGGAGTTTGGCCTAGTGGTAGAGTGCTTGCCTAGCATGCATGAAGACCCGGATTCGATTCCTTGGTATCACATACATAGAAAAAAACCAGAAGTGGTGCTGTGACTCAAGTGGTAGATTTCTAGCCTTGAGAAAGTCCAAGAACAGTGCTCAGGCCCTGAGCTCAAGCCCAGGACTGGCAAACAAAATCAATAAATAAAGGTGATGGGTCTGGGAGCATGTCCTAGTGGTAGAGTGCTTGCCTAGCATGCATGAAGTCTTGGATCTAATTCCTTGGTACCATATACACAGACCAGGTATATATATATATATATATATATATATATATATATATATATATATATATATATATATATATGTGCGTGTGTGTGTGTGTGTGTGTGTGTGTGTGTGTGTACCCTTGTACTGGGACTTGAACTCAAGATCTTGTACTTTTTTTTTATTTTTGTTATTTTTTGCCAGTCTTGGGGCTTCAACTCTGGGCCTCGGTTCTGTGCCTGAGCACCTTTTGCTCAAGGCTAGCACTCTATCACTTGAGCCTCGTTGCCACTTCTGGCTTTGTCTGTGATTCATTGGAGTAAAAGTCTCAAAGACATTTTTGCCTGTGCTGGTTTGAGGCCATGATCCTCGCATCTCAGCCTCCCGAGTAGCTAGAATTATATAGGGATGAGCCAACTGCAAGTGGGTCTCCCACTCTTACTCAGAATTTTTGTTCAAGGCTACTGCTGTACCACTGGAACCACACTTCCACTCTGCCTATTGGTTAATGAGCGGTCAGACTCTCATGGATTGGTCTGCCCAGGTTGATTTGAAACCTCAATCTTCAGTTCTTAGCCTCCTGAGTAGCTAGAATACAGGCCCTGAGTTCAAGCCCCATAACTGACAAAAAAAAAAAAAGCCAGAAGAGGAGCTATGGCTCAAATAGTGGCATGCCAGCCTTAAGCATAAAACCTAATAAACAATACTCATCCTGGTTTCAAGCCCCAGTACCAACCAACACATACACAACACACACACATACACACACACACACACACACACACATCATCATCATTATCATCATCATCATCATCAAACAGTCCTGCTAGCTATGTAGCAGGAGCTGATATGAAACTCTCTTAGTCTCCCTACTTCTGCCTCCTCAGAGCTAGGATTATAGTTTCACACCTGTAATCTTAGCGATTTAGGAGACTGAGATCTGAGCATCGTGGTTTGAAACCAGTCTGGATAGGAAGTCTGCAATACTCTTATCTTGGATCATCTGGTGCTACTGTAACTCAAATAGAAAAGCACTAGCTTTGAGCAAAAGAAGCTCAGGGACAGTACCCAGACCCAGAGTTCAAGCTCTAGGACTAGCAAAAAATATATATACATATATATAATAAAAAATTCCACACAAATAGAAACTAATAAGAGGGAAAAAAAACCAAACCAGGCCCAGAGTTCAAGCTCTAGGACTAGCAAAAAAAATAAATAATAAAAACATTCCACACAAATAGAAACTAATAAGAGAAAAAAAAAACCCAACACTCCATGGTGACCAAATACCACAAATGTAACCCAGGAGCTTAGGGTGTAGCTCAGTGGCAGAGCTGGGGCTTAGCTCTGAGTTCAATGCCTCCAAGTATGGGAGATTTGACCCAAACCAGAATGACCTCCCCACTACCCGGAACCATACTGGAACATAATGCAAAAAAATATGGTTTCTATCATTTGTAGCTCTGGCCCTTGGACTGCTGCTGTTCTTCCTGCCACCTGAAGGTGGTGGGGTCCCCCTGCTTCTGGAAATGTCTCCACTGACTGGCCTTGGAAAAGCTGGTAGGAATAAACAAGGTCTGCTTACAGTCTTAGAAAAGTCCCTTTCGGGCCTGGGGTTTGGCCTAGTGGTTAAAGTGCTTGCCTAGCATGCACCAAGACCCGGGTTCGATTCCTCGGTACCACATACATAGGAAAAAGCCAGAAGTAGTGCTGAGGCTCAAGTGGTAGAGCTCTAGCCTTGAGAAAGTCCAAGGACAGTGCTCAGGCCCTGAGCTCAAGCCCAGGACTGGCAAAAAAAAAAAAAAAAAAAGAAAAGTCCCTTTCCAGCCCCGAGCAGTGGCTCCCACCTGTAATCCTAGGTACTCAGGAGGCTGAGATCTGAGGATTGTGGTTCAAAGACAGCTTGGGGACTAAAGTCCATGAAACGCTTATCTCCAGTTAACCACTAGAAAACTGAAAGCGGCTCTGTGGCTTAAGGGGTAGCATGGTAGCCTTGAGCTGAAGAGCTCAGGGACAGTGCCCAGGCTCAGAGTTCAAGCCCTACAACTGACAAAAAAAAAATGCCCCTTCCCCTCTTTGGGCCCCAGTTTTCCTATGTGTAAAGGGCTGGGACCTCAGATTTCATTCTAGCTGGAACATCCCAATTCTGAGTTCTCCTTGGCCCTCAGTATCCTCACCCCACCAGATGGAAAGTGATAGATTTTTCTCCCTTTCTCCTTCCATCCTTCTCTCCCCTCCTCCCTTGCTATATCTGAGCTTTTCACTTAAAGTTAGTGCTCTACCACTTGAGCTATAGCTTTTTGGTAGTTAATTGGTGGTAAGAGTCTCATGGACTTTCCTGCCCATGCTGGTCTTGAACCAAGATTCTCAAATCTCGGTCTCCTGAGTAGATAGAGTTTACAGGCATGAGCCAGTGATGTCAGGCTGTGGATTTGGATTTTTATAACTGGTATAATGACAAATTAAGAAAACTACACAGAAGGAATCCAACCTGCCTGAGTTCAAATGGAAATATCACTTGGTAGGGGAATCACAAAAATAAAATAAACCCCAAACCATCCCCAAATGGTCTAACTGCATTATTCTAGATTTTCCTTGCTGTGGCAAGAGGAGAAAAGACAGAAATTAGAACTGTAGATGGATGTCGTGATGCCAGAAAACTCACTCAAAACTGGTCAACCAATAAGGGTGACAGGGCCAGGAGTTTGGCCTAGCTTGCCTAGTATGCACCAAGACCTGGGTTTGATTCCTTGGTACCACATACATAGAAAAAACCTGGAAGTGGTCCTGTGGCTCAAGTGGTAGAGCTCTAGCTTTGAGAAAAGTCCAAGGACAGTGCTCAGGCCCTGAGTTCAAGTCCCAGGACTGGGAAAAAAAACAAAATCAAAAAACCCAGTAAGGGCGACAGTATTTCATCTTCAGAGTCGGAGATGTAGGGTTTTCAAAAGAATGCAGGCTAGGTTTGGTGGTACATGCTTATAACTCCCAGCACTCAGGAAGCTGACCCAGGGTGATTGAGTTCAAGGCCGGCCTGGGCCACAGGACCAGAACTTGTCTTGAAAAATAAATTTATAAATAAATAGGACTCAAGGTGTGGCTCAAGTGGTAGAGTTCCTGCTTGGCAAGCCCTGCATTAAAATCCAACATAGCTCATCAGTCAGCATAATGCAAATGAAAAGAACACTGAGGGAAAGAGGCTGTAACCCAGAATGCCTCATGTAATGCCTTTCTCCCCATTTCTCCATAGCCCCAACAAGAAGACGGGAGGTAGATGGGCATAAGCTGTGTTCATAGGCTTCCAGTGAATCAGGACACAGAACAGCTTACAAATGTGCCAAAACAACTCCGGGGTGGCTGTGCTATTGTCACTGGAGGCATTTTTAGGCCCTAGGGTGGGATGTGACAAACAGATGTCTTTAGACTGTTGAGGATTCAGTCAATGCAGTAAGTGCTATTTTTGTTAAACATCTGCTCCAACAGTTGCCCGTGTGTGCTGAGTGTGGCCGAGTTCCTGGGGGACTTCTCCCACAGCTGGAAGGGGAAGGAAAGGCTTGGGAAGAGGGGGACAGAGGTCTCCGCACAGGGGAATCGGTGATTGTCACATCAGAGACCCACAGCCTAAGAGATGCCAGAAATAAGCACAAGCTTCTGTCTGCCTGCCTGCGTCCTGATTCGGGAAGAGCTGGGCACCCAGGCTGGGACTCAGGACAAAGGTCCAGAGCTTAGATGTGTGTCAATGGGGACACTGATAATTAGAAGATAGAAGGGTCTGGCCAGGGACAAGGCAGAGCCAGAGCCCAAATACTGCGTTTCCCAGAGCTCTGTCTGTGAATGTGGAAACGGGAAGGGATGGCAGGGAAAGTTCTGTGGTTGAGGGGGAAGGGCTGCTATCTGAGAAGGGATGAGTGAAAAGGCAGAAGTGGGAAGACAGTAGACAAAAGAAGTGTGTAGGAGGGAGGAGAGAGGGCTGTGGAAGAGGCAGGAAGCTTTGGGGAGTGCGTAGAAAGACAGCCTAAGTGTAATGGGGGTGGGGGAGTGCACGCCTGCTTACCTCAGACTCCAGAGAGCTTTTTAGGGCTCTGGTGCTGGGGGCAGGGAGTGGGTGGGGGGCGTGTAATAAAGATGCCTGAGGCACCCTGGAGAGAGCCTAAGCAGTTCTAAGACCACCCAGGCAGAACCGGGAAGATCCAGGGTGTGTGTGTGTGTGTGTGTGTGTGTGTGTGTGTGTGTGTGTGTGTGTGTACAGGAGTGCATCAGTACTGGGGCTTGAACTTTGGGCCTAGCTTTCTCCCTTAGCTTTTTCCACTCAAGGCTGGGGTTACACCACTGAGGCACACCTTCTCATCTGGCTTCTTGCTGATTAATTGGAGATAATAGAAGATAAGAGTCTCTTGGGCATTTCTGCCCAGCTGGCTTCTAACTTCAATTGTCAGATCTCAGCCTTCTGAGTGGCTAGGATTAGAGAAATGAGATGGCTTGACTTGAAACTTGATTTTCTTTTGTGTGTGCTGATGACATGGCTTGAACTCAAGGCCTCAAGCTCTCACTTCTCCAGTTCAGCATTTTGCTGGTGAATTGAGATAAATGTTGCAAGCTTTTCTGCCAGGTCTGGCTTCAAATGTGATCCTCTGATTTCAGTCTCCTGAGTAGCTAAGATTAGAGATGTAAACTGCTGGCACCCTGCTTGTTATATAAATTTTTTTAACAGGGACTTGACTTTCTGCCCTGGGCCAATCTAAACTATAATCTCCTATTTAGACATCTTTTTTAAAATTAAAAGATGTTATTAACACTGATTTTTTACATCATATTTCAAATGTCAAGTTTAACAAACAAGTATTCTAGAATGGAATCTCTCTATGCAATCCCTGGTACATAAATTTAAGACCCAAATTAAAATTAATCTGAGGCTTTGTATGTCAAACATAGCAATCTATATAACATATCAATATGTCTATAGAATATATATCCCATCGTAGAGTTATATGTCTATGTAGTTATCTCCAAGTTCATGTCAATATTTAAGCTTTTTTTTTTTGTGGGTCTTGGGGCTTGAACTTGGCCTGGGCGCTGACCCTGACCTCTTCAGCTCAAGGCTACCACCCTACCCATGGGCCTGGGCATTGTCCAGAGCTCTTCAGCTCAAGCCCCACTTCCCATTTTTTAGAGGTTAATTGGAGATAAGAGTCTCAGGTGCTTTTTGTGCCCAGGCTGGCTTTGAACCTTGATCATCAGATCTCAGCCTCCTGAGTAGCTAGGATTACAGGCGTGAGCCACCTCTCTTGGATTATAATTTAGGCATCTTTTAAAGTTGGAGTGATAGACATACACCACAGTATGCAGGGTTTTTTTGTTTGTTTGTTTGTTTTGTTTTGTTTTGTTTTTAGTGCAGATCCTAGTGCTTGAACTCAGGACCTGATCTCTGTCTCTTGAACTTCTTTGCTCAAGGCTAGTGCTCTACCACTTGAGCCACTGCCCCACGTCTGGCCTTTCTGGTGGTTAATTGAAGGTAAATCTCATGGAGTTTCCTTCCTAGGCTTATTTCAAACTATGATTCTCAGATCTTAGCCTCCTGAGTAGCCAGGATTACAGGCCTCCATCACCAATCCCAATCAGCACTTTTTTTTTTTATTGGTTGGGATGGGATCTCTGTAACATTTTGCTTTGGCTGGCGTGGACTCTTTAGCCTCCTGATGAAGTTTGGATTACAGGATTCAGACATGGAGTCTAGACAACATCTTAAAAAAAAAAAGCAAAACAACCCATTACAGCATTTAATGTGGGTAAATGTCTCATAATTTCAATAATCGAGACTCTTTTTTTTTTTTTTTTTGCCAGTCCTGGGGCTTAAACTCAGGGCCTGGGCACTGTCCTTGGACACTTTTTGCTCTACCACTTGAGCCACAGCACCACTTTTGGCTTCTTCTGAGTATGTGGTGCTGAGGAATCGAACCCAGGGCTTTGTGCATGCTAGGCGAGCACTCTACCACTACTCTCCTGTCGTGGCTCCTCTCCCGGCAGCTAATCTAGATCAGTCATAGAATCCTCAGATTACAGGCATGAGCCCGGCTCCTGACTTTTATGTATTTCATTTTGAGAGGGAGAGGTGCCTGTCTTGGAGCTTGAACTCAGAGCCTGGGCCCTGTCCCTAAGTTTTTTTAGCTCAAGTCTAATGCTCTATCACTTGAGCGACAGCTCCATCTCTAGACGTGTGTGTGTGTGTGTGTGTGTGTGTGTGTGTGTGTGTGTGTGTGTGGTTAATTGGATAGTAGAGCCTCACAAACTTTCCTGTCCTGGTTGGCTTCTAACCACAATTCTCAGATCTCCGCCTCCTGGGTAGCTAGGATTATAAGCATGTGCCATGGATGCTCACATTATTTCATCATTTTTTTTGCCAGTCCTGGGACTTGAACTCAGGGCCTGGGAAGTGTCCTTGGACACTTTTTGTTCATAGTGCTCTGCCACCTGAGTCACAGCACCACGTCCTGCTTTTTCTGTGTTTGTGGTACCAAGGAATTGAACCAGGGCTTCATGCATGCTAGGCAAACACTCTACCACTAGGCCACACTCCCAACCCACATCATTTCTTTTTGAAGCAATGATATTAATAGATAACATTCACGGAATCCTTACCAAGTAGCCAGTATTAGATAATGGTCCCTTACAAATACTATCTTGTTGAATCTTTTTAAAATTAGCCCTGAAACAGTGCTGGGAAAACTGGCATCCATATATCCAGAAGAAGGGAGTGGGAGGAAAATGCACCTGATCATGGAGCTTCAAAGGAGAAGGATCTCCAGGAGCACCCACGCCTGGGAATCTCTCCCATCATGGATGCTCTCAGTAGGTCCAGTTTAGGCAACCAACAGCCAGCTCCCTGTTTCTTCTTTCTCCTATCCACGCCATTGCTATTTCTTGTTCCTCTGTTTTCCAACTCCCTGTCCTTCTGAGCACCTCTCTCTTAATTTGCCATGAGTGCGAGCATCTTCTCAGCATCCTCTTCGGCGATCGCATGCCCCGTGCATAAATCACAGGACTCTGGCCACCCCAGCTGCCCGCCCCGCACCCACCGGCTCTGCAGAGGCTGCAGGCTGCGCATGCGCACAAGCAGGTGCACCTGCTGGGCGTTCGGCCCTAGAGGAGGACCAAGTCTTTGCATCCTGCAACTGCAGCTATGCGGGGGTCCGCAGGGAGCCTGGGATGGGTCGGGGCAGCAGACAGTGAATCTGTCTCTAGGGATATGGATTCTCTCTCCACTTGCCAAGACAATGTTTTCTTACTGCCAAATCTGTCCTTCAGTCAGAGCCTTGGGGTTATGCCCCGGGCTCTGGAGCTCTCTCCCAAGAAGTTAGAGGAAGTTGTGTCCTGGGTCTGCATTAGAGCAGTATGGCCTTATGCAGGTGGCTTGATTTCCCTGAGGCTGGGGAAATAGTGCCACTGTGAGAATCGTGTGAAAATTCCTAAGAGCTCTAGCCACATATAAACTAAGCCAAGATAAGGGATAAAGATCATAGGGTTTCTTTCATGTTGGCCATCTGTCAGACGCCTCAGAGCCACCTTATCTGCATGTTTTAATGCCCTTTTACAAAACTCAGAGATGTCAAGAACTAGGTTTTGAATTCCACGTTTAGAGTGATTCCAGCTTGCTGCCCCACAGCCAGGGAATCTTAGGTGAGTTCACAGTCTGTCACTCCACTGGCTCTTTCAACAATCAGTTCTGATTTTGGATATCCCTAGCAAACATCTCAGGTACACATCAGCAGGAAATCATTTCTTTTTTTTTTGTCCTTCTTCCGGAAGAACCTGCTATATTTTTCTTTATCTTACTTGTTGAAACCTTGTGTGTGTGTGTGTGCGCGCGCACGTGTGTGTGCATATGCACGCTAGTACTGGGGTTTGAACTCATGGCTACACACTCTTGCTTGGCTATTTTGCTCAAGGTTCAGGCTCCCCCATCTGAGCTATAGCTCCACTTTCAGCTTTTTGGTAGTTAATTGGTAATACGAGACTCACAGACTTTTCTGCCCAGGTCAGTGATTCTCAGATTTCAGCCTCTTGAGTAACTAGAGTTACAGCCAGAGCCACGCGCACCAGAACACAGCTTCCTGAGGGCAAGAATCATCTCTGATAACACATGGACTGCACTTCCAGGGCACTCAGGCAATCCTCATTGACACACTGAAAGGATGAATGATAGGAGGAGCCCTTACCATTCCTACTCCTTAGCCATTAAATGACTTTCCAGGTCATGCTTTCTATTTCCACAGTAGAGGCAGAAGTTGTGGTATCTCTGCTGACACATACCAGCTGGCTAAGGGAGAAGCCTGTAGCATCCCAAGTGCATCCTGGTACCCTCATCTATAAACCATCTCCTCCTCCAAATGAACCCAAGAGCGGTTATATGTTATGTGGATCAAGATGTAAAAAAAGATACATTATTACCCTCTCTCTATGAAGTCATTCAGAGGTTCTTCTGAGGTAGATTTGGGTAAAGGTGAGAAGATGGTAATTTTTGGAGCTTGTGACTTGAGCTAGGACATGTGGTTATTTTTGTCTTTGGCTGGCCAACATTCCCTCCATGAATTCAGAAAAATCCTCCTTAGGAAGGAGTCAGCTTCTTTTCTTCTTGTTCAGTATATAATAATGGCTCAGAATTCAGATTCCAGAATTGGACCGTTCCTTGATCACTTACTACCTATGTACTTGTGCTCTATCACTTTGAGCTACAACTCTATTCTAGTTTTCTGGTGGTTAATTGGCAATAAGAGTCTCACAAGCTTTCTTGCCAGGGCTGACTTTGAACCCTGATCCTCATGTCTCAGCTTCCTGAGTAGCTAGGATTATAGCATGAGCCATTAGCACCTGGTCTATTCCAAATCTTTACTGACTAGTAACTGATTTTTACTACTACTAGCTTGCCTATTCTTTTTATTAGCTTAACTTGTTTTTCTCTGGAAACAGAAGCAGATTTGCTATGCTATTTGTATATTTGTTTATTTATTTATTCTGCCGAGATTCAAGGACAAGGCTTTTCACACATTGGGCAAATCCTGCTTACCAGAGGCTACATTTCTAACTCTTGTTCCTTATTTCAAAAACAGTATTCACCATTAACAAAAAAAAAAGTCCAGTGAAGCCTAGTACTGGTTGCTTAGACCTGTGGTCCTAGCTACTCAGGAGGCTGAGATCAGAAGATTGAGATTCAAAGCTAGTAGGGAAGGAAAGTACACGAGCCTCTTATTTCCAATTAACCACCCAAAACTTGGAAGTAGAGCTGTAGCTCAAGTGTTCAGTGCCAGTCTTGATAAAGAAGCTAAGGTACAGGGAGCACTCCAGGCACTGAGTTCGAGCCCCATGACCAGCACAAAGAAATTAAGAAGTCCAGAGAGAACCTTCTTAGGACCGTGTTGGTGAATGTAGTTCTCCAGGAAGGGGATGCTGAGTTCAGAGTTGATTCTATACCACCTTCCTGGTAAGAATTTTTGACGTCCAAACAAGGGCAGTGTCTTCCCTTGTGCAGTGCCCACAGTGGCAGATTACACATCGCCACAGGAGAACAATAATATTTGTTAATAAATGATGCACCATCTGGCACATCTTATGTTTTTTCTTCTTTCTAACATCCAAGCCTCCATTTTTTTTTTTTCCCCCAGTCCTGGGGCCTGAATTCAGGGCCTGGGCCCTGTCTTTGAGCTTCTTTTTGTTCAAGGCCAGCACCCTCCCTCTTCATCACAGAGGGCGTCTAGCTTCCTCGGCGTCTGAGGCACCAAACCCAGGGTTTCACGCACGCCAGGCCAGCACGCTGCCACAGTCCCAGGCGGACACTCAGAGCTTTGTTATTTATCTGGAAATCGAGGTAAAAGCCAGTGATGCGTGCTCTGGTGTGGGGTTTTAATGAGGGGATGTGGTAGACACATAGAAGAGCCCCGGAAATGGTGGATCTCCGGATCCAGACACTCAGAAAGATGGAGGTGGCTCGGACACACCGCGCGCTGCGTCGAGTTTCGGTCTGCGCTCCACGGATCGGAGGTCGTTCGGTGGCAGGGAACTAGGGCCGGTTCCTAGAAAGACGAACGGCCGTGCGGTAGCGGGATTTTCCGGAGAGTCCTGCCGCCAGACATCCCGGTGCGGAGGCGGCGGACAGGACTTGAGGACCCAGGGCTCGGCGCGCGCGCGCTGGGCGCGTGAGGGGAGGGGGAGGGCGAGGCTCGCTCCCCAGCCCCCCGGGCCTCCTCACGCCCAGCCGCATCCCAGAGGGCGGAGCTGAGCCTCTGGGCCGTGATGTGATTGGTGGAGAGGCGCGGGTGACGCTGACGGCTGGGGCGAAGCCCCGCCCCCGCGGCCCGCCCCTTCGCGCACCGCGGGCTCGGCAGCCTCTCTCTGGCCGGCGCCGCCGCGCCCCCGAGCCGAGTCCGCGCGTCCGTCGATCCGGAGGAACGCGGCTGCGGGGCGGCGGGCTGCAGCCAGCCGAGAGCTCGGGTCTGGGAAAGAGGAGGTTGTAGTGTCCGCGGGCATTGCCCGAGGAAAAGTCGGAGCCCAGAGACTCACCCAGCACCATGGCCCCCATTGGCCTCAAAGCCGTGGTCGGAGAGAGTAAGTAGAGGCAGGTCCTGCCCGCAGCCGGGGTCCGCGGCCGCCCGCGGGGACCCGGGGCTCCGCGCTCGCCGGGCTCCGTGATCTGGTGCCACCGTCCCTGAGGGAATCCCACCGGCCTGGGGGGCGGCCGCCCCTCCCGCCGCCTCCCTTCTCCCCCTCCGTCCCCGGGGCCTGCTCCTCCGTCCGCCCGGCACCTCCGCCCTCCGCCCCTCCCCGCTCTGCTCACCCCCTGGCCTCCAGCTCACCTTCGTCAGGCCGTCCCTCTCCGCCCCCTCCTCCGCAGACCCCGATCTCGCGTTCCTAGCTGTCCTGCCGTCCCCCCCGCCCCGCAGCCTGCCGTCTCCCCGCTCTGCGGCACCACCCGGGCTCCCCGGGCTCCCCCCACCTCCTCTTTCTCCTTCCTCGCCTTCTCTATTCCCCGCGCCCCCCCACCTCGACCCCGCTCCTTCTCTGGTCGCCATCAGTTCCCCCTTTCCCACCCTCGCTGGTGAGTCGTGAAGAGCGAAATCCTGGCCTGCAGCCCCGCTCCTCTCTGCTCCCCTCTCCTTTCTTTCCCCTGCCCGGGGGAGCCCAGCCGCTGACCCCCTTCAGCGGGGATCCACCTGGGAGCGGCCGGCGCCGGCAGTGCAGCCCGGGGCCCGCTCCCGCCCCATCTAGGGTGGAGACGCCCGTTTGCCTGTTTTCCCGAGGCCAGGCTCTCGGCCTCCTTCCCGGGGCTTGGCTTGGAGGGCGGGGTCTCCCCGGGGTCGCGAACCCCCTTCTGTCCCCGGGGAGGTGCGGAAAGCTCCAGTGTGCTGCGACCCTTGTGGCCCTGCCCAGCGCCGCAGTCTGCAGGGCTCAGCCCCCGGCTTGGCTAGAGCCAGACAGCTCAGAAGGCTGCAGCAGGGAGGAAATGGTTGTTTATGGGCTCGGATTTTAAAAAAAATTTACAAAGGTGATCGTGGTGAGTGTCTGCTTAACCAGGTACACGGTGAAAGGAAAATACGGGGAAGGAGAAAAAAAAGGTGGGTGATCTGTGTAAAAGAATAAAATAAAAATAGCACCTCTCCAGTATTTTATAACAACAGTGCAGGGGGGCTGCTGTGGCTTTTGCTACCTCTTCGGATTAAGAGCAAATAAAAACTGGCCTTTTCTCTCCAGGAGAGGATTAAAAAAAAGGGGGAAAAAAGGAATAAAAATGGTGGATATTTGTGAAGAGCTTCCTTTGCGGTGATCCTTTCCTATTATAGCCACCCGCCCCCCACCTTCCTGGTATGAAATGCCTTTATGCTTTTGACTGTGTAGTGTTCTTTTTGAGCATCATAACAGAACTGGATTTTTCCTCCTCTTTCCCCCCCCCCCATTGGTAAATGGGAAATATTCCTACTGGTGAGTCTGGCTGTACAATCTTATCTGACCTATTCCATCAGAATAAAATTGCTATAAAAATGGAACCCTTCCCCTCACCCCGAAAATGGAACATTTGCAAAATGTTTACTATAACATCAGTGATTTAAAACAAAACAAGTCTCATGGGTAAAGGTTCTGATACTTGAGCTGTTTGCTGAAGAGAAAAAAAATGTTTAAGGCAGGAAGGATCCATAGGGATTTCTAATGTCAACATTCTCCTTCCCTGTGCTCAGTTCTCCTTTCTCCTCTCACCCCCCCCAAAAAGGAAAGAAATGGAGCTCTGGAGCAGTTAAATGACTGCTAAAGCAAGTGTTAATTAAAATTTAAAAAGCTGGTGTCCATTTCCTTGCAACTTCAGTAAGAGATGAGGTTCTTCATTATTCTCTGTATACAATTTCCCTTAATAACCTCTTAAAGGATTGTGAAACATGAAATGGAATGTTACATGTTTGATTCTAGTACACTGTCTACTGTGTGTCAGAGAAATCAAGTATTTTTGCATCTTTTTTCAAGAACCCTTGTTTATGCAGGTGGCTTCTCTTTTATCCCTTGACTTTTTTCATCCGAAGGAGCAAGCATCATAAAGGCAAAAGAAAAACAAATCAGTTTGCAATACAATCAAAATTATTTTTTTTCTAGTCCTGGGCCTTGAATTCAGGCCCTGAGCTCTGTCCTTGAGCGTTCTCAAGGCTAGAGCTCTACCATTTGAGCTTTTTTTCTATGTATGTGGTACCGACGAATAAACCCAGGTCTTTGTGCATGCTAAGCAAGCACTTTACTAATAGGCCAAACTCCCGGCCTTACAACCAAAATCATTTACTGAAACAAAGCAAAATGATTATGTACAAAAATTAAAGCAAACCAATTTTACATAAAACTGGTACATGTATGAACAGGATTCTATTCCCCTAACCATTGAGTTAGGTATAGATTTTGGGAAACTATATTATTGCAATCTTAATTATGGTTCCTAATTTCAGAATAGATTTCTAGCAATGTCTTGTTCTCTCAAAAAATGAAATAAAGACATTTTCTAACTATTGTGTACAATTTAAACATCTTCACAGCCTTGTCTTTCAATCTAAATTAATAACCTATAGTGTACCAAAAGTAGAGGGATGGAAAACATTTGGTTTGAACTAACTGGATCTTAGCTGACAGCGGAGTCAAACCTGGGACTGTACTCTCTCTCTTTGGGACAAACACCTTTTTGGGAAGTTTTTTTCCGTATCACTTCCCCTACCTACTTAGAACATACTTAGTGTATTCCACTTTTTTGCCCAACTAGAGAGTAGAAACTTGTCTCATTCTTTTTTTTTTCTTTTTTTTCCTTTTCTCATTCTTATGTCTAACCTTAGTGCCTGAATTAGTTGCTGGTACCCAATTACTGTTGAATGAATGACCCTAAAGTATAATGACTAGTAGACTCTGGTATTAGACTTCCTGGGAAAAAATTCAGACCCATTTTATACCTTAGTTCCTTCACCTGTAAAGTAGATAATCATATTTTATCTTGTGGCATTTGTAATTTTAAATCAGAGCATGCAGGCATGGTGTTTAACACAATTTCTGGCACACAGTGAATTCAGTAAATATCAAGATGAAAAGGTATGTAGAGAGTAGTGTCCAGGTGTTGGGCACGGCGGTGCACGCCTGTAATTCCAGCGCTCAGGAGGCTGAAGCCAATGCATTGGGAGTTCTATACCAGCTTGGGCTACAGATCAAGTTCTAGCTAGCCTGGACTGCACAATGAAATCCTGTTTCAAAGAAACAAAAAAAGAAAAATGTTGAAGGATTTGAGGAAAGAAATAACCTATCTATTCTTGGAACTATGGTTTTGGTGGAGAAAAGGGGTGGACAAAGTCCTTGAAAGAAGTACAAATGAATTATGAACGAAATAATCTGTAATGACAGAATTTAGGAGGCTGAGATAGGAGGGTCTCAACTTCAGTGCCAAACCTGGGCTACATAGAGACTATTCTCAAAAAACAAAAATACAAAACCCACCTTTTTTAGATGGAACCATGATTCGTAGATGTAAGTTGAAAAGTCACTTAGATTGAAGCAATCTCCAATCTTTTCTTTTTCCTTTTTTTATTTCTTTTTTTGTTGGTTGTGGGGCTTGGACTCTGAGCCTGGGCTCTGTCCCTGAGCTTTTCAGCTCAAGCTATTGCCCTACCTCAGGGCCTGGGCATTGTCCCTGAACTCAAGGTTACCGCCTACCCCTTGGTTTCCTACTGGTTAATTGGAGATAAAAGTCTCATGGTCTTTAGAATCTCACTGGCTTTGAACAGTTATCCTCAGATCTCAGCCTCCTGAGTAGCTAGGATTACAGGCGTGAGCCAGGTGCCTGCCTGCTGGCTTTATGATCAGTTTCTTCTCCCATCTCTGCTCCATCTCTGGCTCCTGGCAACTGGCTTGAGCCACCGTGCCTGGCTCTCCAGTCTTATTATTTGCTTGTTTTTGTACTTTTTTTGTGTATGTGTGTGGGGGAGAGAGTGTCAGTCAGGAACCAATAACTGTCCCTGAACTCCTTTTGCTTAAGGCTGGCACTCTACCAGCCTTTGAAACATAACTCTACTTTCAGTTTTCTGATAGTTATTTGGACATAAGAGTATCATGGACTTTTCTGCCTGGGCTCGCTTTGAACACTGGTCCTCTGATCTCAGCTTCTTGAGTAGCAAGGATTACAGATATCGGCCTCCAGCACCCTGCCCTTGTACCTGTTTATCTTTTGTGCCAAGACTGAGAATTGAACCTGGGGCCTCTAACTCTCATTCAGTGGTGTGTGCGTGCGTGTGTGTGCACATCTGTACGCATGTGCCAGTCTTGGGGCTTGAACTCATGACCTGAGTACTGTCTGTAAGCTTTTGTTGCTTAAGGCTATCATTCTACCACTTGAACCATACCTCTACTTCCAGTGTTTTGATGGGTAAGAGATTAGAGTCTCTTGGACTTTATTGCCTGGACCAGCTTTGAACCTCATGATCCTATCTCAGCCTCTTTAGTAGCTAGAATTACAGGTATGAGCCACCAGCACCCAGCTCACTCAGCATTTTTGTTCATGGCTGGTTCTCTACCGCCTGAGCCATGCCTCCCATCTGACATTTTACTGATTAATTAGAGATGTGAGTTTCTGGACTTGTCTGCCCTGGCTGGATCTAAACTGTGATTCTCAGACCTTTTTTTTTTTTTTTTTGCCAGTCCTGGGCTTGAGCTCAGGGCCTGAGCACTGTTCTTGGGATTTTGCCAAGGCTATCACTCTGCCACTTGAGCCACAGCACCACTTCCAGCCTTTTTCTATGTATGTGATACCGAGGAATCGAACCTGGGTCTTCGTGCATGCTAGGCATGCACTCTACCACTAGGCCAAACTCCCGGCCCCTGATTCTCAGATCTGAGGTTCCTCAGTAACTGGGATTACTGCGTGTGAAAAGTTAGAAATCTGTGGTTAGCATACACCTACTTAAGTATATTTTATTTATTTAATTAATTAATTATTTTTTTTTGCCAGTCCTGGCCTGGCAGTCAGGGCCTACATACTGTCCTTGGGCTTTCTCAAGGCTAGAGCTCTACCACTTGAACCACAGCACCACTTCCAGCTTTTTTTTATATGTATGTGGTACCGAGGAATTGAACCCAGGTCTTTCACACATGCTAGGCAGGCATTCTACTACTAGGCCAAACTCCTGGCCCTTAAGTATATTTTAAAATACTTTAAATATTTCTTGACATTTTTAATTAAAAATTATTTTTACTAAAAGAGTGAATTCACTAAAAAGTGAACAATTCCTCAAATTCAGCTATTACATACAATCATATAGCAACTACTATAGTCAAAATAGAGAATATTACCCCTACCCCAATTCCCTTATGCTGTTGCTTTATGATCAGTTTCTTTCTTTTTTTTTCTTTTTTTTTTTTTGAGGGTAATGGGGTTTGGACTCGCCTAGGCACTGTCCCTGAGCTCTTCAGCTCAAGGCTACCACCCTACCCCTGGGCCTGGGCAGTGTCCCTGAGCTCTTCAACTCAAGGCTACCACCTTGACCTTGAGCCAAGCCCCACTTCCTGTTTTCAAGAGATAAGACTCTCAGGTCCTTTTGTGCCTGGACTGGCTTTGAACCTTGATCCTCAGATCTCAGTCTCCTAAGTAGCTAGGATTAGAGGCATGAGCCAGGTGCCTGCCTGCTGGCTTTATGATCAGTTTCTTCTCCCATCTCTGGTCCATCTCTGGCTCCTGGCAACTGGTCAACTAATTTCTGTCCCTGTGGTTTTGCCTTTTCCAGAATGTCATTTCAATGGAACCATGCAGTATATAGCTCTAAAAATAGAACTTTCACCTAGCATACTGCATCTGATTCTTGTCAGTGTTGTATCTGTTGTTTGTTCCTTTTCATTACTGATTTTCTATTGTATGGAGGTACTACTACAGGTTATCCATCTTCTAGCTGTAGGGCATATAATTGATTTCCAATTTGGGGCAATTATGAATAAAGTATTCACATCAAGATGGTTTTTTTTTTTTCTTTCAAGGAAACTAGTCTTCAATGTATGAAAAAAAAAAATCAGTTCCATTGAGGGCAGAGGTTACCAGACCCGTGGAAAGGTAGCCAGTGTGGAATGGCTCAAAGTGATACGTACTAGAGGCTGAACTCAGGATTTCATGCTTGCTAGATAGAGGTTGTACTGCTGAGCCACACTTCCAATGCTCCCCACTCCAGATTTGTTTTTGTGAACAAAACGTCATATAGCTTCATAAATGCTTAGGTCTGAGGAAGTGGCCCTGTGGCTCTAGGGGTAGGGCAGAAACCCTGAGCTGAAGAGTTTAGGGACAATGCCCAGGCCTAGAGTTCAAGTCTACAACAGACAAAAAAAAAATGCTTAGGATTGAGATTAATGGATCATAATGATAAGGAACTGTCCATTGTTCTCCAGAGTGGCAATAAGATTTTATATTCCCACCAGTTTGGTGGCACTTGATATTTCAAAACTATGGCTATAGACAGTGGTATTTCCATAGTTTTAATTTGTATTTGTTAAGGATTTTTCATATATTTCCTTAAAAACATTCAAATAAATATCCTTTATTAAAGACAAAAGGAAGGTTGAGACCAAAACTCATATATTTTAATATATCATTTTTTGTGAAGTTTCTAAACCTTTTATACACTTTTACTTTGTGAGTTTGAAAAGGTCTTGAAATATTCATCAGATATATGACTTAGAAATATTTTCCCTCACAGGTTTGTAGGCTGTCTTGTCATCTTCAGTTTTTTTCAAAGAGTAGAAGAAAAGTGTACAAGAGTTCATCTCCAGTTAACCAACAAAATATTGAACTGGAGACATGGTTCAAGTGGTAGTGTGGGTCAGCTATGAGAAAGAAAGCTAAATGAGAGTTCAGGCCTCAGTACCGGTACAGCGCAAAAATTAAAAAATAAAATAAACAATCTGCAGCCATATTGGAGAGATGAGTAGTGAGTGGATGGTGAAGATGTCTAAGTTTTTCTTGACCAGTGATTGAGAACTTTCATGGGAAAGCACATAATTGTGACTTCCCCAGAGCATTAGAATTTCCCAGCTTGTCCTAGTATAACTCTACAGAACTCAAATGCACAGATATCCTTTCAGATCTCTCTCCCTAGTTCTCCCCCAGAAGCTTAATAGGGGAGTTCCAGGGGTGGTAGGCAGTCCAGGTATTCTGATCTAGTCAAGAAAGCTTAGCTTTTGAGAGAGAGTGAATCCTGTTTTGAATTCTAATTTGACCACTTACATTCATTCTAACTAACTTGATCATTCTGTATCCATTTCCTCGTCTATTAAATGGGGATAATTATGTCCACTCAGGACGGGAGGATCAGAAATAACGTTTTGAGTGAATAATAAAATGACTGGTAGATGGCATTATACCAGGTTATTCTATTGTGAGAGGAGTAGGAGCGTGATGAGCTAGGGCTCTTAGATGCTGCCAGAGCCAGAGCTGAAATTTCCACTTTTTAAAAGAGTTATATATTTTAATTTTTATTGTTATAAAGGTGGTGTGCAGAGGAGTTACAGTTACATAAGTTGGATGAAGAGAGTACATTTCTGTTTGGGCCATATCACGCTTCTCCTTGCTCTCTCCCACTTTTTCAACATAGTGACTAGTGAGTACCACTGGATCTTCACTTTTTAAAAAATGATTATATATATTTAAAACCCAGCAAATCCTTTTTAAGATTATAAAAACAGAGTTTGTTGTAAATCAAGCTAATCTAGAAGCAAGGAAAGTAAGAATGCTAATTGTCATTGCTTGCTCTCCTTCAAGCCGTGTTGTAGAAGTTTTGTTGTTGTTGGTTGTGGGCCTAGACGCTGTCCTTGAACTCTTCAATTCAAGGCTATTGCCTTACCCTTTGAGCCACAGCCCCACTTCTGATTTTCTAGTGATTAATTAGGGAGAGTCTCACGGTCTCCAGTGCCCAGGTTGGCTTTGAACCTCAGTCCTCAGATCTTAGCCTCCTGAGTAGTAAGGATGACAGGTGCGAGCTTGTTCTAGAAGTTCTGTTTCCTGTTTTGGGGGTAGAATGGCTTCCAGTGGCCTTGCTGTCATTATTTACCCCTGAGGTAGTTGCCACCCACGAAGTCACTAAACTCGGCCATCATTCTTTCTTGGGAGGGCATCCCTGTGGCAGGCCCATGTGTAAAGATTTGAAGTCCCTGGCCAGTAGTCAGCAAGAAAACTGAGGCCACAAACAATAGAGGGAGGGTATGGGTGGGTTCTTCAGTTCCGGTCTTGACATAGTAGAGCTGGTGGCACTTGATGGTGACCTAATGAGAGACTTTGAGCCAAGAGCACCCTGCTACATGCTCCGAATTCCTAAACCTCACAATCTCTAGGAGAATAAATGTTTGTTGTTTCAAGTTGCTATGTATGCAACGATAGATAACATTTTTTGGTGCCAATCCTGGGGCTTGAACTCGGAGCCTGGATGCTGTACCTGAGATTTTTTTCCCTCAAGGCTAGTACTCTACCACTTGAGCCATGGCTTTACTTCTGGTTCTTTGGGGTGGTTGTAAGAGAAAAGAGGGACTGGGAGTTTGGCCTAGTGGTAGAGTGCTTGCCTAGTATGCATGAAGACCTGGGTTCAATTCCTCCGTATCACATACACAGGAAAAAAAGCTGGAAGTGGCTCAAGTGGTAGGGTTCTAGCCTTGAGAAAACCCCAAGGACAATGGTCAGACCCTGAGCTCAAGCCCAACACTGGCAGAGAAAGAGGGAGATGGGGAGAGAGGGAGAGTAAGAGGGAGAAAAAGAGGGAGAGGGAAGAAGGGAGGGAGGAAGGAAGGGAGAGAGGGAGGGAGGGAGGGAGGGAGGGAGGGAGGGAGAGAGAGAGAGAGAGAGAGAGAGAGAGAGAGAGAGAGAGAGAGAGAGAGAGAGAGAGAGAGAGAGAGAAGGAGGGAGAGAGAGTATCAGACTCATAGACTTTCCTGCCTGGCTAGCTTCAGACCACCATCCTCAGATCTCAGCCTCTTGTGTAGTAAGATTACAGGCATAAACCACCAGTACCCTGCTAAATAGTATTTCTTTAAGCTTTCTACTTTTTGAATCAATTTTGGCAACTTATCTTTCCTTATCAAATAGACCTAGACATTTTAAATTTTAAATTTTTTTGCCTTTAATTTGTATAATTTCAGCTGGACACTGGTGGCTCACACCTGTCATCCTAGCTACTCAAGAGGCTGAGATCTGAGGATTGAGGTTTGAAGACAGCTAGGGCAAGAACGTCTCTGAAAGTCTTCTTTCTTCTCCTCCTCCTCCTCCTTCTTCTTCTCCTTCTCCTTCTCCTTCTCCTCCTCCTCCTCCTCCTCCTTCTCCTCCTCCTCCTCCTCCTCTTCCTCCTCCTCCTTATCCCCTTCCTTCTTCCTTCTTCTCCTTCTCCTCCTTCTCCTCCTTCTCCTCGTTCTCCTTCTCCTCCTTCTCCTTCTCCTCCTTCTCCTTCTCCTTCTTCTTCTCCTTCTCCTTCTCCTTCTCCTTCTCCTCCTCCTTCTCCTTCTCCTTCTCCTTCTCCTCCTTCTTCCTTCTTCCTTCTTCTTCTCCTCCTCCTTCTCCTTCTTCTCTTTCTTCTTTCTTCTTTCTTCTTCTTTTTTTTTTTTTTTTTTTTTTTTTTGCCAGTCCTGGGCCTTAAACTCAGGGCCTGGGCACTGTATCTGAGCTTCTTTTGTTCAAGGCTAGCACTTGAGCCACAGTACTTCCTCTGTTTATGTGGTACTGAGGAATCGAACCCAGGGCTTCATGCATGCTAGGCAGATACTCTACCAATAAGCTACTTTTCCAGCCCTGTGAAAAAACATTTTTTTTTTCATTGTGCGTCTGTACTCAGGGCCTGGGAGCTTTCTTGAGCTTTTTCACTCAAGACTAGCTCTCTGTCACTTTGAGCCATTGTGGCACTTCAGGTTTTCTGGTAATTATTTGGAGATAAGAGTCTTATGGGCTCTCTTGTCTAGGCTGGCTTCAAACTGCAATCCTCAGATCTCATCCTCCTGAGTTGCTAGGATTACAGGCATGAGCCACCAGTGCCTGGCTTCATGAAACTCTTATCTCCAGTATAAAGTACTCAGAAAAAGCCTGAAGTGGTGCTGTGGTTCACGTAGTAGAGCTCTGGTCTTGAGCAAAAAATAAGCTCAGGAATAGTGCCCAGGCCCTGAGTTCAAGCCCCAGGACCAGGAAAAAAAAAGGTATAACTTTGGAAGTAGTTTAAGCCCGACATAATAGTACATGTGTTCCCAGCAGTCAGGGGATGGAAGCAAGAGTTTCAGGGCAGCCTGGGCTACATAGCCTGTCTTCAAAGAACCAAACTAAAACAAAAAGTACATTCTCTGTTTATAATTATGATTTCTTATCTCATTTTATCTTGTTTGTATTCTCATGAAAACACTCGGTGGATATTTTACTTGCCTTTAAAACATTAGTTTCGGGCCGGGAGTTTGGCCTAGTGGTAGAGTGCTTGCCTAGCATGCATGAAGACCCTGGTTCGATTCCTTGGTACCCCACATATGTAGCAAAAGGCTGGAAGTGGTGCTGAGGCTCAAGTGGTAGAGCTCTAGCCTTGAGAAAGTCCAAGGACAGTGCTCAGGCCCTGAGCTCAAGCCCAGGACTGGCAAAAAAAAAAAAAAAGTAAAACATTAGTTTCTTTCTTTTTGAATGTGTTGTTAATTTGCTCTAATTTTTTCTAATAAAGGCATCTAAGGATATTAAAAAATTTGGTTTTGGTTGTGAACCATTTTTTCTTTTTGTAGTTTTTTTTTTGTCATATTGGTATTGAAACTAGAGTGTCATGCTTGGCAGGCAAGGGCTCTACCCCCTCCACCATGCCCCCAGCCCTTGAACTGACTGTCATGCATGTATATTCATCTATATATATATATATATATCAATAGGCAGAATTTTCTCTAAGAGGTAGAGTCTAAGTGTTGTTACTTACCAGGTTTTAAGAGGGCCTGCTTCTGCTCCAGTATCCACCAAGGGATTATTATTATTACTATTATTGGTTCCAGTCCTGGGGCTTGAACTCAGGCCCTGGGCACTGTCATGCGCTTTTTTGCTCAATGTTGCTCTTCTACCACCTGAGCCACAGCTCCACTTCCATCTTTTTTGGTGGTTAATTGGAGATGGTCTCATGAGCTTTCCTGCCTGGGTTTGCTTTGAACTACAATCCTCAGATCTCAGTTTTCTGAGTAGTTACAATTATAAATATGAGCCACTGGTGCCTGGCTCAGCAAAGGATTATTGAATGTTCACTGAAAACTTTTCCCTTGGCTTTTTTGGGACATGAGACTTCTGAGATAAGACAAGTGTTTGGCTGCTAGTGAAGTATCTTTTTTTTTAGTGAAATGGACAGGACACTGGCAATTCAATTGTCTCCAGCAACTCAGCAGTCATACCTTTTGAACTCTTGTCCAGGGGAAGTTCTTCCAGAATCCCTGCTCCATCTGAGATAGGTCCAACTCTCCCTAAGGGACAGTTAAGTACTGTTAGGGGTTAGGCACTGTTAACTACTGTTGAGACTGTTAATTCTATGATAGATCTTTATTGTAAGCACCATTTAATGTTTTTCCTTTGAATAATTGAAGCTGTTAAAAGGGAGTCTTTTGGCTATTTGACAGACAGGTGCCAGACTCTTTTCCTGTGCCCAGCTGCCTTGAGCAGAGAGCTATCAATTCCGCAGCCCTTTCTTTGATAACAAGGCTGGACTATTAACAAACACTTTGCAGGCACTCAAGAAATTCCACTCCAGCCTTGAAGACCACTGCAACCATGGCTACTACTTGAGAAGGTGTTGCTCCAGACAACTTTATGAGCTCTGAAAGACTAGACTTCTTCCAAGATAAGCTTCGGTGAACTCTAGATGACCCCCTCATCCCGTAGCTCTTCTCACTTAGGACATGACAAGGAGCTCCTCCTTGATACTGAGCAAAAATACTGAGCCATGAAATGAGAAGCCATGAGGCTGTGATTGGTGGCATTAGAAGCCGTGCACAGCATGCCGTACCCCTCTTCTGCTATATGAGTAAGCTCTTTTAATACTTTTCCAGTCCTTGATATCCCCAAAAGAGCTTCTCTTGAAGCTTTTTTGGATAGAGCAGGCTAAGCTGGTAACACTGAGCAGATGAAGGAATCCTGGGCTTCCAGCTCTAGGAGCAACAGCAATGAGACCGCAGTTCCACAGAACAGGTGGAAGCAGAAGTTATGGTAGCTAAGATGAGAAGGGTCTGAGGAAGTACTGAGAGAGAAAGACAGTGGAGAGCTGGAGAGCTGACATTGCAGGAGACTTTGAAGAACTGAGACTACAAACCCCAGTCCATGGAAGAATTCCAGGAGCCAGGGATCCACAAAATACAAAGCTCAGGAGCTGTAACACTAGCTGTGGGGCCTTAGCACACGAAGCCCCGAGCCATGAGCTTCTATTTGCAACCCCAAGAGCTCTAAGTCTTCAGCTTAGAGCCATAAGCTTCTGCTTCTAAGGGGCCTTAGAACATCAAGCCTCTGCTTTGAAGGCCTGGAACTTGCTCTAACCTGAGCATTTAAAGCTGTAAGTCTAGCTTTTAACACCTGGAGTCATAACCTTCTGGTTGTGAGGGTCTGGAGTTATGAGTCTGTGGGCCAGTAATCCACTGGAACTCAACATGAAAGGAACTGGTCCTTGCATATTTGAGATTTCCATACATGTAGAGCGAAAGACCTTCGGTCTCTTGTGATATATATTTTTAGATTATTCAGATACTCACTTCAAAGCTGTTAGTAGACTTTTCATTTCAGAATGTATCAGTTTATTTTTGTCCTTTTTTCTTAAAAAACAAAACACAGCAAAAACAAAAAAAAATCCAAAAACAGTTGTAGTCGTAGACCATGCCTATTACTTCCTGTGATTTTAGCTACTCAGGGGACTGAGTTCAGGAATGTAGAAGTTCAAGGCTAACTACAGCAAAAAGTTTGTAAGTATAGTTGTGTGTACCTGTTATTCTAGCTATAGTGGGAAGTATAAAAGTATTGGGGTTCAGGCATGTGCTTTGGCAAAACATAAGAACTATCTAAAACTAAGAAGAGCAAAAAGGGTCTGAAAGCCAGGGGCCAGTAACTCATACCTGAAATCCTAGCTACTCAGGAGGCTAAGGTTGAGGAACATAGTTCTAAGTCAGGTTGGGTAAGAAAGTGGTGCTGTGGCTCAAGTGGTAGAGCGCTAGCCTTGAGCACAAACAGGCTCAGGGACAGTGCCTAGCCCCTGAGTTCAAGCCCCAGGATCAGCGAGAAGAAGAAAAGGTCTGGAGGAAATGTGCAGTTGTGGAAAGCTTGCTTAGCAAGATCATAGATACATGAAGCTCTTAAGTTCAGATCCCAGTACCGCAAAAAAATAAAAATAAAAATTCTGACTTGATGGGCTGGGAGTTTGGCCTAGTGGTAGAGGGCTTGCCTTGCATGCATGAAGACCCGGGTTCGATTCCTCGGCACCACATACATAGAAAAAAGCTGGAAGTGGTGCTGAGGCTCAAGTGGTAGAGCTCTAGCCTTGAGAAAGTCCAAGGACAGTGCTCAGGCCCTGAGCTCAAGCCCAGGACTGGCAAAAAAAAAAAAAAAAAAAAAAAAACAACTTCTGACTTGAAGTCAGAACACTCAGTTGATGGTCTTGTTTCTCTTAGTTGTTTGGATGATTTAGGTGTTTTATATACTCTCTCCCACTCTCCCACCCCAGTCCTGCGAGTGAGCTTTGTTACTGGGCATTTTTTTTTAACTAGTCCCAAGGCTTGAACTCAGGGCCTGAGCACTGTCCTTGTGCCTTCTCATGGATAACACTCTACCACTTGAGCCACTGCACCACTTCTGGCTTTTTTTTCTTTTTGAATGTATTTGATACCAAGGGATTGAGCCTGAGTCTTTGTACATGCTAGGCAAGCACTCTACCACTAGTCAAACTCCCGGCCCCTGTTCCTGGGCATTTTTGCTCAAGATTAGCATTCTACTAATTGAGCCACAGCTTTGCTTTTGGATTCTGGTGATTAATTGGAGATAAGAGGCTCACAGACTTTCCTGCTCAGGCTGGTTTCAAACCTCCATCCTCAGATCTCAGCCTCTTGAGTAGCTAGAATTATAGGCATGAGCACTGGTGCCTGTCCTATAATTACAATCACAGTCTCTCTCCCCCCCCTCTCTCGTAGCACTACTGATGAAATTTCATGTGTATTCAGTTTCATTGAATTTTACTTCCTATATTATGACAATTAAATTATTGCAAGTCATTTTATAAAGCTCATGATAAAATATTTCCAAATGAACCTGAGAGAACAGAGTATAACTAATCTATAATCTCTTTCTAAATGAGAAATACTGATCATGTGGGGAAGGAAACAGGGACAAAAAACATGAGAAGGGGATCAGTGTGCACCCACTACCTGATGAATGTAACTGTAACCCCTCTATACATTACCCAGACAAGAAAATAAATAAAATAAAATAAAATGCCGGGCGCGGTGGCTCACACCTGTAATCCTAGCTACTCAGGAGGCTGAGACTCAGGATCAAGGTTCAAAGCCAGCCCGGGGCACAAAAGGACCTGAGACGCTTGTCTTTGATTAACATCTAGAGAAAACAGGAAGTGGGGCTTGGCTCAAGGGTAGGGTGGTAGCCTTGAGTTAAAGAGCTCAAGGACAGCCGCCAGGAGGAGTTCAAGCCTCATGACCCACAAAAATAAATAATAAAATAAAGTAAAATAAAATAAATACTAATCACAAAGTATTTTAAGGCTCATACTAAATATACCAAAAATTTCTTGAAAAGAGTAAAGAGCTAATATAAAGATTTGTTGTTGTTACACAGATATAATTACAGAGGTGAATTCACTTGCTCAAGGCTACTGGGAAAGTCATTAAAGCGTCAAGGAGATGGGGCTAGGAGTTTGGCCTCGAGATATAGTGCTTGCCTAGCATCCACGAAGACCTGGTTTTGATTCCTTGGTACCACATACTTAGAAAAAAAGCCGGAAGTGGTGCTGAGGCTCAAGTGGTAGAGTTCTAGCCTTGAGAAAGTCCAAGAACAGTGATTAGGCCTTGAGCTTAAGCCCAAGCCTGGCAAAAAAAGGAGATGAGTTGCTTAACTTTCAATAGGAATATAATCTAGTTGCTAGACAGCAGTCAGCTTCTGCACCCCTCTGTTGTACCTTAAGGCAGGCTTTTAATGGTTATCACAAGGCAGGTTGCTTTTGGTGGCCACTGATTTCATCTTGACGTACATCTCAGGGGCTCTGGAGGAAGAGTAACTACTAATGCTTCAATCCGTTGGCTTCCCAGGGCAGATTTCCCCTATCTTCTTGTTTTTGTTTCATGTATAGGATGGATATTTCACTTTAAATATCTACTAATTACTTAGTGTAAGAGCCAACCATGTAAGATATGAATGAGATAATATTTATCATACTAAGAGAGCCAGTTTTATCATTGAGAAACAAAACAAAAAGAAATAGAGGGGAAAAAAAAAGATTAAAAGCCATTGAACCTTGCTACGAAGGTGTAGATTTGAATCAGAGCTCCAGCAATCAATCACTCTGTGGTAATCTTGGGAGGTGTCAGAGACCTGGCCTTTCCGAGGTGCTGGGTGCTGGTGCTTGCATTCTCTGTGCTGGAAGCTGTCCTAAGGACAGCTGACTTGCATGAATATCTTCTTGCAGGCAGGTGTGCAGGCAGCCCTTACAACACCAGGAGGACCTTCAGTGGGTGATGTTGGCACCCATGAAAAATGAGGAAAGGTAAGGAAGAGTTAGGTAGAAGGCCAGTGTTGGTGGGACCCAGTAAAGCAAGTAGAGGAATGTCTGAGTTGACAAAGAGATGATAGGGGTGTAGTCTGATTGGAGCTAGGGCAAGAGACTCAGCAAGGGAAGTTAGAAATTGCTCCTGTCAGGTCTTTGATCTTTATTCTAGGGGCCCTGGAATAGAGGGTTTAAATCATGATGGGGCAGAGTTGGAGTCCAGTGTAGAAAGCTCTGTGGTGATGTATGGTGCTAGACAAGAAGCAGAGAGCTAGGCAGCTGTGATGGGATCCAAGCTGGGGTGTGAAGGTAGTGAGGATGCTGCAAGGTGGGGAGAAGGGAGTGGACTAAAATGAGTTTTAAGGGTTAAGGGTAAGATCGAGGTGACGGTATATAGGATGAAGAGAGAAATTGGGAAGGAGTGGTACTTTTCTGGCTCTGTGCCAGCTGTAAGGTTCTGCCCTTCTCTGGGAGCTGAAGGGCAAGGGAAGCAGTTTCTGAGGGCATGGCACTTCAGGTATTAAGGGGAGATACTGAGAGGACAGGCAGGTATGCAGAGGCCAGCCAGAGGTCCAGCTCTGATGTGGGTTGCGGAATCATGGGATGACCAAAACTGTTCCTGAGGGAATAGCTGACCAAGGAGAAGGGGAAGAGGTATGCTAACATTGACAGATGGCCCAGCCAGAGCAGCCAAAAGGCTTGAGAGTCAGAGTGCCAAGAAGGCAAGACTGTGTGTGTTTGTCATTTTATGATTGCCCGGCCCTTCTGATGGACTCAGTATGACCTTGAGCCAACCAGGTGTTTCCAGCTGAGGAATGAGCTTCCACTCTCAAAACTGGAGGCTCAGCAGCTAGAAAATTTTTTCAGTTTTCCTCTCTTAAAAATTTTTTTTTTAATTGTAGGGGCCAGGAGTTTGGCCTAGTGGTAGAATGCTTGCCTAGCATGCACAAAGACCTGGGTTTGGTTACTTGGTACCACATACATGAGCTGAAAGTGGTGCTGTAGCCTTGGAAAAGCCCAAGGACACAGTGCTCAGGTCCTGAGTTTTAAGCCCCAGGACTTGCCAAAAACAACAAGAACAAAAACATATCTTTAGGGGCCAGGAGTATAGCCTAGTGATAGAGTGCTTGCCTAGCGTGCATGTATCCCTGGGTTCGATTCCTCAGTGCCACAAACACAGAAAAAGCCAGAAGTGGCGCTGTGGCTCAAATGGTAGAGTGCTAGCCTTGAGAAAAAAGTGTCCAAGGACAGAGGACAGCGCCAGGCCTTGAGTTCAAGCCCCAGGACTGGCAGTATATATATTTATTTATTTATAAAAGTGATATATGGGGGGTTACAGTCACATGAACCAGGTAAAGAATACATTTCTTTTTGGACAATGTTACCCCTTCCCTCACTCTCTCCCAATTCAGTTTCCCTCTCTTGATGCTTTTCTGACTCCTAAAGTCAGTGTCTGCCTATATGGATTCTATGATTGTTTTGAGAAGGCAATGCAGAACTGGCTCTAGAAGGTATCTTAGAAGGCCCAGTCCAGGCTCACCCAGGGCAGCAGATTATACTAGTTTGTCGGATGAATCACCTCAGCAGGCTTTTCCCCTCACTGGTTACAGGGGACAGATAACCTTACTTAATATTTAATGTCAGAGTAGATTCACAAGGACAAGTCTATGCTAGAATGGGAATTGCAATAATGAGGCAGAAAGGATGCCTACACTGAGCTAGCTTAGGTACAGCTCAGGATCTCTCCCTCTCCCTCTCCCTCTCCCTCTCCCTCTCCCTCTCCCTCTCCCTCTCCCTCTCCCTCTCTCTCTCCCTCTCTCTCTCGCCAGTCATGGGACTTGAATTCAGGGTCTGAGCACTGTCCTTGGACACTTTTGCTCAAGGCTAGTGCTCTGCCACTTGAGCCATAGCACCACTTCTGGCTTTTTCTGTGTATGTGGTACTGAGGAATCGAACCCAGGGTTTCATGCATGCTAGGTGAGCACAAGGCCAAACTCCTGGCCCTTTCCCTTCTCTCTCTCTCTCTCTCTCTCTCTCTCTCTCTCTCTCTCTCTCTCTCTCTCTCTCTCTCTCTCTCTCTCTCTCTCTCTCTTTCTCTCTTTCTCTCCCAGTCCCAGAGCTTGAACTCAGGGCCTAGACACGATCCTTGGGCCTTCTCAAGGACACAGCTCAACCCCTTTGAGCCACAGCACCACTTCCGGCTTTTTCTGTGAATTTGGTATTGAGGAATTGAACCCAGGGCTTTGTGCATGCCAGGTGAGCATTCTACAACTCGGCCACACTACCAGCCCCCAGCTTTGCAGATTCTCATGAACTTCCTTTATGGCAATAGGAATAAAACTGCTTTAGTTTGTTACTTGTAGAGTTTAGATGGTTTTCAATGCCCTGTACTAGGCCTGGTCAGGAATTGACCAGGTGAGCCAAGATCAGAGTTTCTGTTGAGCCTCAGTGTAGCTAGCAAAACTCTCTCCTGGTCTCCAGACACATCAGTGTTGCTGGCCCTAGTTGCTAGGGAATTGAACAAAATAAAACACGAGAGCTGAGTAAGAGTCTCCCTCTGCTCTGTGTTAATCTCTCAGTATGGACTTTCAACAATAGACTACTGTAAGACAAACCCCTTGAAAATTAATCACCTATAAATGCATCAAGTTAGGCATAAGAGTTGCTTCTTCAGGACTTTAAGATGATGTGAGCAGTCACATGGCTGAGAGAGCTTTCCAGTTGGCTTTTCCTTAGATATTCTAAGGTGGATTACCTCCAGCAGGGCAGATTTTGTAGGCAATTTTACTAACCATTTCTTTCAACCTTCAAGCGTGCTATTTACTACTAGCACTTGAGCTCAGGCCTCATGATCTCACCAAACTTATTTCTTCCCACTAAACTTACTTCTGCTCTCTGTTGGTCCCTGCTACTTGAGCCACACCTTCAGTTATAGCTTTTTGCTAGTTAAAGAGTATTTTGGAGCCCGGCATTGGTGTCTACTCAAAAGACTGAGATCTGAGGATTGTGGTTCAAAGCCAGCCTGGGTAGGAAAGTCCATTAGACTCTCCAATAAACTACTCAGAGGTGGCACTGTGGCTCAAATGGTAGAGCACTGAGGGGCCCAGGAACAATGTCCAAGCCTAGAGTTCAAGCCCCAGGATTCAAACCACCCTCCCTCCCCTCCCCCCCTGCAAAAAAAAAAAAGGTGTTTTGGAAATAAGTATATTTCAGATTTGTCTGCCTGAGCTGGCTTCAAACCAAGATTCTCAGATCTCAGCTTTCTGAGTAGCTAGGACTATAGGTGTGAGCCACCAGTACCTGGTCCCAATTTCTCTTAATGGAATTCCTCAGACATTGGTCCTCATGGACTTGGACTGTAATTTTCTTACTTTTTTTCATTATTGGTCTCCAGCTTTTTGCTGTGTTTTCTGGGAGAGTCCTCAATTTTACTGTCTTCTGTTTAATTTTTCATTTATGCTATCATACTCTCTTAAAAATTCCTAGTCATTCTTTTTAAGTCTTTGGGGTTTTTTGTTTTTTTCTTTGTGCTGTTCCTAGGACTTGAACTCAAGGCCAGGGAACTGTCCCTGAGCTTGTGCTTAAGTCTAGTGTTCTATTGAGTTACAACTCTACTTTTTGGCTTTTTTGGTGGCTAATTGGAGATAAAAGTCTAACTAACAGATATCCTCAGATCTCAGCCCCCTGAGATATAATATAAACAGAGCTAACTTATTTGAAAGTGAAAGGAAAGTAGCAGTCTCCATCTGGAGACGGACCCAAAGAGGAGTCCCTCCTTTAGTTTTAAATAGGATTTCATGCGTGACATTGGTCTTCCTGTTTACCCTTCCTGCATAGCTGGGATGACAGGGGCACACTACTGCACCCCACTTTGCTTTTAGTGTTTGAGGTGAGGTTTCACAAATGTTTGTTAGAATAAGCCTCAAATCTTGATCCAGCAAGGATTGCGGGTACGAGCCACTGTGCCCAGCTAGAACTTTTAACTCAGCTACCCAGTGCAGACACATGTTCACCAAGCTTTCTCCAGCTCCACCCATCCTCTGCTGGGAGTAAAGATGGCCATCGTTGACTTCATATTCTGGTGGAAGACTCAAATAATGTCCAGGTACTTGGGGGAAAGGACTCAAAGGTGAGCTTGCCTCTGGACTGGGTGATTTTAAATGAAAGAGGAAAATCCACGTGAGAACTTTGTGAACGTTTTATGGGGGGAAAAGCAAAGGCTCAGTGCAGAATCTGCTCTGGAAGAAGACCTAGACAGAGAAAACAGCTCTAATCCCTGTCAAATGTAAATGACGAGTAAAGAGCCCAATAAGTGGTCATGGAAAATGACAGAATGAGGTGGAAATGGGCTAGTGAGGCTGCAGGAAGGGGCGACAGGAAATCCTGCCATTGCAGAACTAAGAAGCCAGTTTTAAGACTTAAGAAGGAAGAATGTTGTTCTCTATAGAGTCTGGAAGGTAAGCTTAATGAAATCTCGGGGCCCGATACTCTGTGAGTTAGTGTCTATCCAGTGCTTTCCTTTAGATTGGCAGCAGATCTTTTTGCCTTGGACCCCTACCCATGCTTGATCCTGGGCCCAGACTCCAACAGGATGTTTCTTTTCCTGGTGTCTATTGTAACCAATTACATGGATTTGGAAGAAGGAAATAAACCTCCTGAAAGTGTGTGTGTGTGTGTGTGTGTGTGTGTGTGTGTGTGTGTGTGTGTGTGTGTGTGTGTGTGTGTGTGTGTGTGTTGGGAGTGGAGGACATTTCCTGCTTTCTAGAAGGTTTGGGAAGTTTTTGGCATAGTGTGTGTGTGTGTGTGTGTGTGTGTGTGTTGGGAGTGGAGGACATTTCCTGCTTTCTAGAAGCTTTTGGGAAGTTTTTGGCTTCTGCTGAATACATTGAAGGATCCAGATGACTCAATATTCTGCAATATGTCTTTATCTGTGGACTTTAAAATAGGCTAAATCTTAGAGCAGGATGTGTTGGAGTGTTAGAAACTTGAGCTTGGGTCGGCAGTTTGGCCTAGTGGTTAAAGTGCTTGCCTAGCATGCATGAAGACCCGGGTTCGATTCCTCAGTACCACATACATAGAAAAAAGCCAGAAGTGGTGCTGAGGCTCAAGTGGTAGAGCTCTAGCCTTGAGAAAGTCCAAGGACAGTGCTCAGGCCCTGAGCTCAAGCCCAGGACTGGCAAAAAAATAAAAATAAAAAAGAAACTTGAGCTTGAGAATGATGATTCCCCAGCCAGGTACCAGTTGCTCATTCCTATAATCCTAGCTGTTTGGGAGGCAGAGATCTGAAGATCACAGGTGGAAACTACAGTCTGGGCAGGAAAAATCAAGGCTTGAGTAAGAAGGCTAAGAGGCAGTGCCTAGACCCCATGTTCAAGCCCCAGTATCAATGTGTATACACACACACTAAAAAAAAGGAAATATTCCCATCACTACTGTCATGTACAAATCACTGTTTACAGTGCTGGGGATCAAACTCAGAACTACACATTTGCTAGGTAAGTGTTCTACTACTGAGCTATATTATCAGCCCTCATTTTCTTTTTTTCTGTCTTTGTGAGTGTGTGTGTGTGTGTGTGTGTGTGTGTGTGTGTGTGTTCGCATGCATGAATGTGTGTACATGATCCTAGGGCTTGAATTTGGGACTGGGGTGCTGTCCCTGATTATTTTAAATTAATTTTTATTGTAATTAGTAGAAGGGTTACATTTATATTTGCCAGATAGATGGTACATTCCTTAACCATCATTGCTATACCCTGACATTTTTTTTGAGGGAGGGGTTGGTCGTGGGGCTTGAATTCTGAACCTGGGCACTGTCCCTGAGCTGTTCACATCAAGGCTAGCACTCTACCACTTGATCCACAGCACCATTCTGTCTCTGATTTTCTTATGCTCAAGACTATAGAACTCTACCACCGCTTCATGTCTAGCTTTTTTTCAGTAGTTTATTGTAGATAAGTCTCATGAACTTTCTTAGTGGGGCTGGCTTTGAACCAGATCCTTTTATCAGCTTCCTGAGGAATTAGGATTACAGGCATGTGGCACCAGTACCTGGCCCAGCCCTCATTTTCTTTAGCAAATGGATTAGATCAAGAAGTTTCAACCCTGACACTATTGATACTTTGGACCAGACGAGCCTGTGCATTACAAATGTTTCGCCGTAACCCTGGTCCATTAGATGCTTGTAGTGTACCCCAGCTTGACATTCAAAAATGTTGTATAAGTGACGAATTGTCCTTAGGGGGAAAATCCATTCCAAGTGAGATTTACTCCAGTCTCAGTCTTCTCTGGGTTTCTGGGATTATATGAAACATACTATTCTTTCTCCTCCTATTCAGAGTTTTTCTATTTAGCTCTTGACTCATATTCGGATACAAAGTGCAACTTGGAGCCATTAGGTTTTGGATCTACCAATGAAAGATGCTGATCACATCTTGGGTTCCTGCTAAAGTCTACGTCCCAATACTGGGTTCTGCAGTTCAAGGAAGACTTAATGTGGTCATCCTTGGGTCTGTGCTAGCAGGACTAGCAGCTAACTGTTGACAGAGAAACACATACAGGCTGAAAAATAAATGGGGCATTAACAGAGGTATACTTCTGTTACTGAAGCATAAGGGCAATGTCTTTTCCTTTTTTTTTTGCCAGTCCTGGCCTTTGAACTCAGGGCCTGAGCATTGTCCTTGAGCTTTCTCAAGGCTAGAGCTCTACCACTTGAGCCACAGCACCACTTCTGGCTTTTTTTTTTTTTTTCCCTATGGATGTGGTACCGTGGAATCGACCCCAGGTCGAGTGCTAGGCAAGCACTCTGCCACTAGGCCAAACTCCCGGCAACAGTGTCCTTTCTATTTTGTCTCATCATCATCTTTTCTTTTTCCTTTCTTACAAGAGAGTACTAGGGATTTATTGAACCCACTAGAACCTCATGCTTGCTAATCAAGCGCTGTGCCACCAAGCTGCACCCTAGGCCCTTTCACTTTGTATGTTATGTGCATGTGCATGTATATATCCATGTGCATATATGTGTACTTGCTCGGACAAGGGCTGGAACTAGGCCTTGGGCTCTTGTCTAGCCACAGCTTTGCTTCCAACTTTTTGGTGATTAATTGGAGATAAGAATCTCACTGACTTCCTTGCCTGGGATGGCTTTGAACCTCTATCATCAGATCTTACCCTCCTGAATAGCTAGGATTACAGGCATGAGCCATTGGCACCCAGCTATTTGTAATTTTTTTTAACTCCATGACTCCTTTTACCCAAAGAACATTATGTTTCAGGCAGTCTTAGGAAGAAGAAAGTCATTTTCCTTCATTTCATTTGGTTTTAGTGTTGAGGATTGAACCTAGGACCTCCCAAATGCTAAAAACATACTGTATACTGAGTTATACCTCTATCCTCAGAAATAACTCTTCTTTAAAACTGAAAACAGGAGACATTTGCCTATAAAATTCCCGAGAACTCCTGTTGATCATCTCTATTATACATAGTTTGAAAATTCTTTTTCCTTCATGGGCTTTAAGACCCATGAAGTTTTGTTTAGAGTTTTTAGTAGTTCCTTAAACTTTGGGCTCTAAACCTTAGGAAATAGAGGAAAATACCACAAACAGGACAAATTTCCCTTGAATCAGAGGGTGAAGTCATTTCTGTAACTCAGCCTATAACATCTTTTTTGTCTGAGGTTAGGATTATATTTCTCAAATATCAGACCTTTACCATCATGCACTTCTTTGAGATATTGGCAGCAGCCCAAGTTTTGGATGTCGTAACATTGGACTTTTGAGTCTTACACAGTCTCTGGGTATTCCTTAGTAAGAACACTAATGAAATAAATGTTGATGTAATCAAATGATTGTTGATTCATCTCTTCACATTTTAAAGCTTGTGACAGCTCCAAGCCATTAGGGCCCATCCCTACAATCCAAAAATCAAACCTAAGTAAGAATATTTTGGGGTATAAATAGGCTGTGTGGTGATTACTCATTAGTTGCCAGGGAGCATTGTACTCATGTCAGCCCGTGGCTAACAATTGTGGTCTCCTTACTTCCGCAGAGTAAAATTTAGATGCAAATAGTAAGTTACAGTTTTAGATAACTTATTTTATAGGAATAAGTCAGGATACCTGTCTTCACATGAAGGCTCTACAGAACAGTTCTG